>NW_024068709.1:0-105514 GCF_009389715.1 Phoenix dactylifera
CTGGAGGATGTGGCTCCTCCTCTCGAGGATGTGGCTCCTCCTCTCGAGGATGGTGCTCCTCCTCTCAATCGGCTCTGCTCCATGAGGAGGGTGACTGCATCTGTGACATGGCCAAGCTGTGTGATGATAGACGTGGTGGCTCTGCTAGTGTAGTGGAGAGCTCTGTCACCTGACGCCTGAAGCCCCAGTCACCGATGTCTGAAGTGGCGTCCAGCTTGTCGATGAGTACATTCGCCAAGCGCTCGGCCCCCTCGCGTGGTGGGTGGTGCATGTCACGACCTTATTCTCCTCTCGAATCTGTCGAGTGGAGCTCGTGACCTCACTCATGCTGTGGAACTGCGGGCCTGGACCAAACTCCGGACATTGTAGATCCTCTTCCCGTACATGAGCCGTCATGTCAGTCACGGCTGGTCAAGGAAGGGACCAACTGAGAAGAGACGGGTGCAGGAGTGGGAGCAGGCACCGCACCTCGGAGCTCCCGAAGCAGCTCATCCCTCACCTCTCTGACTATCTCCTGTCGCAGCTCCCGGAGCTGCTCAGGATCAATCCGGACCGCCATAGAGGGTGGTGCCCGAGGAGGAAGGGTCCGGCGGAGGTGGGTAAGGAGCAGGAGGAGTGGATGGAAGGTCTGGATGGTCTGGAAGGTCTGGGTAGTCTGAATCGGGCTCAGGACTGGGGTGAAGGTCCTGGTGGTCTGAGCGGTGAGGGTAGACTTCCTAACCCATACCCCTCGTCTCTTTCTTCCGAAACCCATCCTGTGCATGGTCCCCGTACACAAGCGATCTGTCCATCGCAATGCAACGAGAGGGTTCCCTCTCAGGAATGGGAATCTCGTACTCCCTAAAGAGAAGAGTAAAAATCATGCCGTATGGGAGGGTGAGCCTAGGTCTATCTAGGGGCTCACACATATACCTATATATGAGTTGGGGAAGTTGACCGGGGTGTCCTGAAGAATGTAAGACATAATAGCTAGGTCCCTCTCATTTACAAAATCAAATCTTCCTGTCTTAGGGAAGACAGACCTGGATAGAATACTCAAAAGGATTCTCACTTCAACAGGAAGTGAGCTAGCAGATACCTCGTCTAGGGGGGACTGAGGTGGATGCCCTAAGACGACCGTAAGGGCCTCAACTCTATCCTCAGGTGTGCGGGAGCCACCCCTACTAGTGGAAGGTGGAGGATGTGGCCAATAAGATCCTCCGTGACAAACACAGGGACACCGGCTACTGTGCCCTCGATACCCCCATCTCCCCGATGGACGGTACCGTAAAACTCTCTAACGAGCCCTGGATATGTGGGGAGGTCCAATGTAAGGAAGAACTCTAAGCCCTGGGCTCTAAGCCTATCACCTATGGTGAACCCTCCCGGGAGAGGAAGTCGAAATCAACATACCTCCCGGTGGAGACGACCTTCCCGGCCAATGGCCTCGCAGGAACCGCCCTAGGCGGGGAACGAGCCGGAGGTGGTTGCCTCGCGGGATCGTGCCGCGCCTTGGAGCGCCGCTTCGGGACCGGCCTCGGGACGGGACCTCTTCCTAACCACGGTCTTACGAGGCATCTTGACCTAAACGGGAAGAAACACCTAAAGGACGGAGAAAGGTCGACGGAGGAGACTCGGGGACGGACCGGAGACGACCTAGGAACGGACGAAAACCCTAAGAACCGGTGAAAAATCGACCGAACAGAGGTTGGAGACGATCGGGGAAAACCTAGGAGTCGGCTCTAGGGCTTTTTGAACAGTGGCAGCTTGAAAGAGAAGTGTTTGCGAAACGACAAACCTAGGGTTAAAAAGTCGGATCCCGACTGCGAGTCGACTCCCCTGAGTCGCGAGTCGACTCGACCTCGAGTCGACTCCAGAATATGCGCGAGTACGACTCTCCTTATACGCCTGTAGACTTCGAGTCGACTCCCGACAATGTGCGAGTCGACTCCCCCTCAGCTGCCATCTTTGCGAGTCGACTCCCGCAAATGCGCGAGTCGACTCTCCCTTAGGAGCCGGCTCTGAAACTTACTCGAGTCGTCTCTAACCTTGGCACGCACCTAAAAGTCATGCTATAACCGTGCCAAATGAGGGAAAATCACCTAATTGGGATCTGATTTGATGATCATTGAATGTAAACTCTATTTTAACCGCATTCTAATCATCAAAATCAATTTAATCTAGTGGAAACTCCCACTAGGATGGATCAATCACTCCTAATCCCCTCCTAAGCACGCTAAACCTCTCTTCACTTAGGGGTTTTGTAAAAATATCTGCTAATTGATTATCAGTACAAACAAATTGGAGTGACACATCACCATTCAATACATGATCTCTTATGAAGTGATGTCTTATCTCAATGTGTTTAGTTCTTGAATGTTGAATTGGATTTTTATTTAGATTTATGGCACTTGTATTATCACAATTAATGGGGATTTTATCTTGTTTAATGCCATAATCTTCTAATTGTTGTTTAATCCACAAGATTTGAGCACAACAACTCCCGGCTGCCACATATTCAGCTTCTGCAGTGGATAATGCAACCGAGTTTTGTTTCTTGCTAAACCATGAGATTAGGTTTTTCTCCTAGAAACTGACACGACCCGCTGGTACTTTTTCTATCAAGCTTACATCCAGCGAAGTCTGAATCTGTGTACCCTATTAAGTTTAGGCTAGATTCTTTTAGAGTACCATAGCCCTATGTTCTTAGTTCCTATTAAGTATTTAAAAATTCTCTTAACTGCAGCTAGGTGTGATTCTTTAGGATTAGCCTGATATCTAGCACACATGCAAACACTAAACATAATATCAGGTCTACTTGCAGTAAGATATAGTAAAGATCCTATCATACCTCTATAAAGTTTTTGATCTACAGATTTACCTGATTCATCTTGATCTAATTTGCATGATGAGCTCATGGGGGTGCTGATTGATTTGTTTCCTTCCATATCAAACTTCTTGAGCATCTCCTTGACATATTTTGCTTGATTGATGAAGATGCCTCCTTCAGATTGTTTGATTTGAAGCCCGAGGAAGTAGTTCAGCTCTCCATCATGCTCATCTCAAACTCACTCTGCATCAAATCAGCAAACTCTTCGCAGAGGCGATTGTTAGTAGCACCAAAAATGATATCATCAACATAAATCTGTACTAATAGCATCTCCTTATTTTGCTTTTTTCAGAAATAATGTTGTGTCTACATTTCCCCTAGAGAATTCATGTTCTAATAGGAATTTACTAAGTCTCTCATACCATGCTCTAGGTGCTTGTTTAATCCATAAAGTGCTTTGTTCAGTTTATACACATGATTAGGGTATTGATGATTTTCAAAACCAGGAGGTTGTTCTACATACACTTCCTCATTAATATACCCATTTAAAAATGCACTTTTTACATCCATTTGAAATAGTTTGAAATCCTTAGAGCATACATATGCTAATAATAGTCTAATAGCCTCAAGTCTAGCTACGGGAGCAAAGGTTTCATCAAAATCTATGCCTTCTTCTTGATTATAACCCTTTACCACTAGTCTAGCCTTATTCCTTATAACAATTCCATTTTCATCTAGCTTATTTTTATATATCCATTTTGTACCTATAATTGGATATTTAGAAGGTCTCTCTACTAGAATCCCACACTTTGTTTCTAGTAAATTGGTTTAGTTCTTCTTGCATTGCATTTATCCAATTTACATCATTTTCGGCTTCTTCTATATGTTTGGGCTCAAAGTGTGAAACAAAAGCTAGATGGTTATTTAGATTTCTAAGTGAAGCTCTAGTCCTAACCGGTTGAGATGGATCATCTAGAATGAGTTCCTTAGGATGCCCGTGAGCATACCTCCAAGCTTTTGTTAGCCCATGATCCACAATAGCCTCTTGCCTTGATGATTCTCCTTCAATCAACTTTTGATTATCATCTTGTAATCCCATCTCATCTATCTTTTCCTCAAGTATTTCAACATCATCATCAAAATTAACTTTCTTACTAGAGGAGATGTCACTAGAGTCATCAAATACTACATGTATAGATTCTTCTATGACTAAGGTTCTTTTATTAAATACTCTATAGGCTTTACTAGTTGTAGAATAACCTAAGAATATTCTTTCATCAGATTTAGGGTCAAATTTTCCTAGATTATCTTTCCCATTTGTTGCCCAGATAGACAACCCAAGAGGGGGGGGTGAATTGGGTTTTTAAATTAACTTAGCTAATTAAAACTTTGTGGATGATTAACGAAATACTATAGCTAGTTATTTAATTAAAGCTAAGTGCTGTGAGTAATGTGTGGGGAAGAAGATGAGAGACAATGCACTACAAACACAAAGTTTTATAGTGGTTCGGAGCTAACCCTTGCTCCTACGTCCACTCCCCAAGTCTCACTTGGGAATTTCACTATAACCCCCTTGGATTACAGCCGGTTGTTTTGCAAGCTCACAACCGAACTTGTTGTTTTACGAGCTCACAACGAACTCGGTCGGTTTTCCCAGGCTGACCGACTAGAACCAACCCGATTGTTTTCTCGGGCTCACAATCAAACCCTTACACTCGTTGGTTTTAAACCGGCTCACCAACCAACCTTAATCCCCTTGATTCAATCCCCCGATTGAATCAAGTAAATACACGAGATAGAAGAAAACAGAAAATAGCTTCTCAAAAAGCAGATTTAAAACAATATAATCGTAAAGGAGTTAGAAGCCCTCAAACGCTTTTAAGATGGTGAAGAGGTGTGGCTTCTGGAACTCCGGTCTCCTCTTGAAAGAGTGATCGACTTGAAAGCAGGAGAAGGAAGCTTTGAATGCTGGGAAGATGTTGGTGGAGCAGTAAATGCAGATCTTCCCTTTTTCTCGTTGAAGAGCACTTAGAGAGCTTCAAGACTTGAATGCTAGGAGTGGAATATGTGTTATCTCTCTTGCTACAGTCTTCTGTGGCTATTTAAGTCAACCCCCACGGAAACTAGCCGTTACTCTGCTTTTTCTGGCCGTTCTGCACACTCTGCGCAGCCTGACAATGTGACCGTTGGTGGGTTGGAGTCGACTCGCGCGATCAGGAGTCGACTCGGCTGTAGCAGGAGTCGACTCGAGCTTTTCTGGAGTCGACTCGGCAACTGTTCCCAGTTTGAATTAAAGTTGCCGTCTTGACTGGGAGTCGACTCGTCTTGACCCGGAGTCGACTCGCCAACTTCTGGCGCTGACCTGGCAATTTTGGAGTCGGCTCATCCTCTGTAGTCCGTGGATCCAAATTTGAATTTTGTCCACTCGAGTCGACTCGACTGTCCTGGGAGTCGACTCGAATCTCAGAGCCCGAACTCCCGATTCTCTGTCTTTTGGCTCATCCAGTCTTGGAGTCGACTCGAACTTCCTTGGAGTCGACTCGGCTCTCAGTTTCCGAAAGTTGGTCTTCTGCCTTTTGACGTGAAGCTTGTCTTGGAGTCGACTCGAGCTGTCTGGGAGTCGACTCGAATCTCAGAGGCAGTAACATGGTCTTCTGTCTGTCGATGGTCGCACAGTCTCGGAGTCGACTCGCGTACTGCGGGAGTCGACTCGAATCTCAGAGTCCATAAAACGCTCTCTGACTTTTTCTTTGTGTACCGCTGGGAGTCGACTCGCGTTCCACTGGAGTCGACTCGAATCTCAGAGTCCATAAAACGCTCTCTGACTTTTTCTGTGTGTACCGCTGGGAGTCGACTCGCATTCCACTGGAGTCGACTTGAATCTCAGACCTGAAAAACTGCTCTTCTGTCCTTCTGTCTGTTTTCAGTCGGAGTCGACTCGTACTGATCAGGAGTCGACTCGAGCTCGTGCCAGTGACCTTGATACGCTTGGAGTCGACTCGTGAAACTCGGGAGTCGACTCGTATCTCAGACATTGGTTCATGCAGACTTCTTAACTTATCCAAAATGCTATGAACCAAGTCTAGAGACACTTGGACAGGATTTTCACTGAAACACTCAATTGAATTCATTAGTAATCACAAGATATACTCAAATGCTTTGAGCTCATCAAAATCAAACGGGGTTTTAATCGATCACTCCACAATCTCCCCCTTTTTGATGATGACAAAACTTTGAGTATATGTAAAATGAGTTGCTCAGTAAATAATGAAATAAACTCCATAAATGAATTCAAATGTCTTGATAATTTAATTTATCCAAGTTTGAAAGGAGTGAAACATCAAATTTCGGAGTTAAAGTTCCCCCTTTCATTTGGAATTATATAAGCCTTCATATTCTGCAATCAATTGTTTGGCTTATATGACATTAATGATTTAGCTTGATTAAAATTCAGATTCTCCCCCTCAACATATGCATTCAACTATGTTTTGATTTTCTGAATTTCTTTTTAATGCTTTGAAATTTTTGAACTAAAATTTTTGTTTTTAGAGGGAAAATCTGTCAATTTGTTCTTGAGTAGGATTCAGCTAATCTCCGAATATCCCTTGAATAGATTCTGGAGATTACTCCATTAGGAGCCCCAAAAGAGAGATAATGAGCCTCGAGGTACCGAATCCACTTAGAACAAATTTATGTGTGTTTTTAAGAGTTTATCGTTTTATTTATTTCCATTGATTTCTTTTACATATTTTTTAATATTTCTCCCCTTTTACATATTTTACACATTTCTCCCCCTTTTTGTCATCATACCAAAAAGGAGGTAATCACACACAATCAATGGCACAAATGGCACAGTCAATCATCAAATGGCACAGAAATGAAGATAAGATGTCTACTCATTGTATTGATATGAAGGTGAATACATTTGAGCATACAATAGGTAAAGCAAGAACAATACAAAAGAGGACAAAACACAACTCAAAATCATCTATGACCTCCTCGAGGATGTGCCTCCCCCTCTCGAGGATACATCTCCTCCTCTGGAGGATGTAGCTCCCCCTCTCGAGGATACATCTCCTCCTCTGGAGGATGTAGCTCCTCCTCTCGATCGGCTCTGCTCCATGAGGAGGGCGACTGCCTCTGTAACATGGCCCAGCTGCGTGATAATAGACGTGGTGGCTCTGCTATGTGTAGTGGAGAGCTCAGTCACCGACGTCTGAAGCCCAGTCACCGAGGTCTGAAGTGCGTCCAGCTTGTCGATGAGCACATTCGACAAGCGCTCGGCCCCCTCGGTGGTGGTGTGCATGTTACGGCGGATGTCATCCCGCATCCTCCTCGTGGTGCTCGTGACCTCGCTCATGCTGTGGAACTGGGCCTGCACCAGGGTCCTAATGTTGTAGATCTCCTGCCGCACCTCAGCCGTCATGTCTGTCACGGCTGTCAAGGATGGGACCAGTGCTGAGGATGGAGTGGGTGCAGGAGTGGGAGCTGGCACGGAACCTCGGAGCTCCCGGAGCAGCTCGTCCCTCAAATCTCGGACGATCTCCTGCCGCAGCTCCCGGAGCTGCTCTGGATCAATACGGACCTCCATAGATGGTGGAGCTGAGGAGGAAGGTCCGGCAGAGGTGGTAGGAGCAGGAGGAGTGGATGGAAGGTCTGGATGGTCTGGGGACTCTGGGTAGTCAGAATCTGGCTCAGGACTGGGTGATGGTCTGGTGGTCTGAGCGGTGAGAGTGGACTTCCTAACCCAGATCCCTTCTCTCTTCCGAAATCCCATCCTGTGCATGGTCCCCGTACCCAAGCGATCAGTCCATCGCAAGGCACGAGAGGGTTCCTTCTCAGGAATGGAAATTTCGTACTGCCTAAAGAGAAGAGTGAATAACATTC
This sequence comes from Phoenix dactylifera, assembly GCF_009389715.1. Classification (NCBI taxonomy): domain Eukaryota; kingdom Viridiplantae; phylum Streptophyta; class Magnoliopsida; order Arecales; family Arecaceae; genus Phoenix; species Phoenix dactylifera. Next base: position 7,697 of record NW_024068709.1, read on the forward strand.
CGTATGGGAGGGAGAGCCTAGGTCTATCCAGGGGCTCACACATATACCTATAAATGAGCTTGGAGAAGTTGACCGGGGTGTCCTGAAGAATGTAAGATATAATAGCTAGGTCCCTCTCATTCACAAAATCAAATCTCCCTGTCTTAGGGAAGATGGACCTGGACAAAATGCTCAAAAGGATTCTCACTTCAATAGGAAGTGAGCTAGCAGATACCTCATCTAGGAGAGACTGAGGTGGATGCCCTAAGACGATCGTAAGGGCCTCAAATCTATCCTCAGGATGTGCAGGAGCCACCCCTACTAATGGAAGGTGGAGGATATGGGCAATGAGGTCCTCTGTGACACGCAATGGGACACCTAATACCGTGCCCTCAATACCTCCATCTCCCCGATGGACGGTACTGTAGAACTCTTGAACTAGGCCAGGATAGGTGGGAAGGTCCAAGGTGAGGAAGTACTCTAGACCCTGGGCTCTAAGCCTATCGCCTATGGTGAATCCTTCTCGGGAGAGATAGTCGAAAGTGACATACCTCCCGGAGGTGACGGCCTTCCCGGCCAACGGCCTAACATGAACCACCCTAGGCGGGGAACGATCCGGAGGAGGTTGCCTCGCGGGATCGTGCCGCGCCTTGGAGCGCCGCTCGGGACCGGCCACGGGACGGGACCTCTTTCTAACAACTCCCTTGCGAGGCATCTTGACCTAAACGAGATGAAAACCTAGAGAACGAAGAAGGATCGATAGAGGAAGCTCGGGACTGACCTGAAAAGACCTAGGAACGGACGGAAACTCAATGTCCGGCGAAGAATCGACGGGAAAAGGGCTTGGAGACGATCGAGGATGACCTAGGAGTCGGCTCTAGGGCTTTGTGAACAGTGGCGGCTTGAGAAAAAGTGTTTGCGAAACGACAAACCTAGGGTTAAAAAGTTGGATCCCGACTGCGAGTCGACTCCCTTGAGTCGCGAGTCGACTCGACCTCGAGTCGACTCCAGAAAATGCGCGAGTCGACTCTCCTTATGCGCCTGTAGACTTCGAGTCGACTCCCGACAATGTGCGAGTCGACTCCCCCTCAGCTGCCAACTTTGCGAGTCGACTCCCCCAAATGCGCGAGTCGACTCCCCCTTAGGAGCCGGCTCTGAAACTTACTCGAGTCGTCTCTAACCTTGGCACGCACTTAAAAATCATGCTATAACCGTGCCAAATGAGGGAAAATCACCTAGTTGGGATCTGATTTGATGATCATTGAATAGAAACTCTATTTTAACCTCATTTTAACCATCAAAATCAATTAATCTAGTGGAAACTCCCACTAGGATGGGTCAATCACTCCTAATCCCCTCCTAAGTACACTGAACCTCTCTTCACTTAGGGGTTTTGTGAAAATATCTGCTAATTGATTATCAGTACAAACAAATTGGAGAGTCACATCACCATTCAATACATGATCTCTTATGAAGTGATGTCTTATCTCAATGTGTTTAGTTCTTGAGTGTTGAATTGGATTTTTAGTTAGGTTTATGGCACTTGTATTATCACAATTAATGGGGATTTTATCTTGTTTAATGCCATAATCTTCTAATTGTTGTTTAATCCACAAGATTTGAGCACAACAACTTCCGACTGCAACATATTCAGCTTCTGCAGTAGATAATGCAACCGAGTTTTGTTTCTTGCTAAACCATGAGATTAGGTTTTCTCCTAGAAATTGACAAGACCCGCTGGTACTTTTTCTATCAAGCTTACATCCAGCGAAGTCTGAATCTGTGTACCCTATTAAGTTTAGGCTAGATTCTTTAGAGTACCACAGCCCTATGTTCTTAGTTCCTATTAAGTATTTAAAGATTCTCTTAACTGCAGCTAGGTGTGATTCTTTAGGATTAGCCTGATATCTAGCACACATGCACACACTAAACATAATATCAGGCCTACTTGCAGTAAGATACAGTAAAGAACCTATCATACCTCTATAAAGTTTTTGATCTACAGATTTACCTGATTCATCTTGGTCTAACTTACATGATGAGCTCATGGGGTGCTGATTGACTTGTTTCCCTCCATATCGAACTTCTTGAGCATCTCCTTGATATATTTGGCTTGATTGATGAAGATGCCTCCTTCAGATTGTTTGATTTGAAGCCCGAGGAAGTAGTTCAGCTCTCCCATCATGCTCATCTCAAACTCACTCTGCATCAAATCAGCAAATTCCTCGCAGAGGCGATTGTTAGTAGCACCGAAAATGATATCATCAACATAAATCTGTACTAATAACATATCCTTATTTTTCTTTTTCAGAAATAATGTTGTATCTACATTTCCCCTAGAGAATTCATGTTCTAATAGGAATTTACTAAGTCTCTCATACCATGCTCTAGGTGCTTGTTTTAGACCATAAAGTGCTTTGTTCAGTTTATACACATGATTGGGGTATTGATGATTTTCAAAACCAGGAGGTTGTTCCACATATACCTCCTCATTAATAAACCCATTTAGAAAAGCACTTTTTACATCCATTTGATATAGCTTGAAGTCCTTAGAGCATGCATATGCTAATAATAGTCTAATAGCCTCAAGTCTAGCTACGGGAGCAAAGGTTTCATCAAAGTCTATACCTTCTTCTTGATTATAACCCTTTGCTACTAGTCTAGCCTTATTCCTTATAACAATTCCATTTTCATCTAGCTTATTTTTATATATCCATTTTGTACCTATAATTGGATATTCAGAAGGTCTCTCTACTAGATCCCACACTTTGTTTCTAGTAAATTGGTTTAGTTCTTCTTGCATTGCATTTATCCAATTTACATCATTTTCGGCTTCTTCTATATGTTTGGGCTCAAAGTGTGAAACAAAAGCTAGATGGTTATTCAAATTTCTAAGGGATGCTCTAGTCCTAACGGGTTGGGATGGATCATCTAGAATTAGTTCCTTAGGATGCCCATGAGCATACCTCCAAGCTTTAGTTAGCCCATGATCCACTATAGGCTCTTGGTTTGATGATTCTCCTTCAATCAACTTTTGATTATCATCTTGTAATCCCATCTCATCTATCTTTTCTTCAAGTATTTCAATATCATCATCAAAATTAACCTTCTTACTAGATGAGATGTCACTAGAGTCATCAAAAACAACATGTATAGATTCTTCTATAACTACGGTTCTTTTATTAAAGATTCTATAGGCTTTACTAGTTGTAGAATAACCTAGGAATATTCCTTCATCAGATTTTGGATCAAATTTCCCTAGATTATCTTTCCCATTATTATGTACAAAACACCTACATCCGAAAACATGAAAATAGTTAACCTTTGGTTTTCTGTTTTTCCACAGTTCATATGGTGTTTTCTTTATGATGGGTCTTAATAGAACTCTATTTAATACATGGCAAGAAGTATTAATGGCTTCTCCCCAAAAGTACTTAGGGAGGTTACTTTCACATAACATCGTTCTAGCCATTTCCTCTAGGGTTCTATTTTTCCTTTCCACAACTCCATTTTGTTGTGGTGTCCTTGGTGCTGAGAAATTATGGGTTATCCCCTTTTTACTACAAAATTCATCAAATAATTGATTTTCGAATTCGGTACCATGGTCACTTCTAATAGCTATAACTGAGGACTCTCTAGCATTTGTTACTTCCTTATGGAACTTCTTAAACATAGAAAATGCTTGATCCTTATGCGCTAGAAACATGACCCATGTGTACCTAGAGTAATCATCTACTATAACTAGACCATATTTATTTCCACCTAGGCTTGTTGTTCTAGTTGGACCAAATAGGTCCATGTGTAGTAATTCTAGAGGCCTAGAAGTAGAGACACATTTTATGGATTTAAAAGAGTTTCTAGATTGTTTGCCAAATTGACATGCTTCACATATTTTGTTCTTTTCAAATTTTAATTTTGGCAAACCTATCACGGAGTCTCTTTTAACTAGTTTAGTTATTGTGTCCATGCTTGCATGACCTAACTTACGGTGCCATAACCAACTAGCATCATTTTCTTTAGTTTCATTAACAACTAAACATTGGTTATGTTTTGTAAGGTCTTCTAGATCTACCACATATACATTTCCACGTCTCATCCCTTTAAAAACTAAACTATTATCATTAGGATTTGTTATAATACATAGTGATGGTTTAAACATAACATCATATCCTTTATCACATAATTGACTAATGCTTAACAAGTTATGCTTAAGACCATCAACATATCTAACATTATCTATAAAGGTAGAAGGGGTGATTTGAACTTTACCAATACCAATGATGTGACCTTGGTTGTTGTCTCCAAAAGTCACAGCACCTCCCTTCTTAGCTTCAAGGGTGAAAAATTGATCTTTATCACCCGTCATGTGCCTTGAACAGCCACTATCCAAATACCAGCAGTTTTTGTTGACCTTGGCTGCAAGACACTCCTACACAAGCAAATCATGTCATCTTAGGTACCCAAGTTTTCTTGGGTCCTTCATGGTTAGTCAAGTTGGTTCCTTTTAGAACCCATACCCTTTTATTTTTTCTTTTAGTTTTACTTTTCCTAAAATTACATGCATTTGCTTTATGTCCTACTATTCCACAACAAAAGCAAGTTATTTTCTTAATTTTAGTTTCCCCAGCTTTAACAAAGAAGTTACTAAGAAGTTTTTGCTTATTCCTTGGTTTATACCCTAAACCTGCTTTATTAAATACGGCTCGTTGATTATTAAGTATCATGTTTAACTTTTCAGAACTATATGTGAATTTTTCAACTAAGGGTTTGTATTTGTTTAGTTCTTTAGTTAATGTCTGATTTTCGGTTTTTAGATCATTTAGCTCTTTAGTTAGATCCTTGTTTAAGACTTGTTTATGGTTTTTGAGATCTGAAAATTCCTTTGTTAGTTTCTCAATATCTTTCGTTAAGGTGTTAGTCTTCTTAATTAGGAGTTGGTTGCTTGTCTTAAGTTCTAGATTTTCTTTGGTGAGATTATCTTTATCCTTAATTAATGAATCATGCTTATGAATATAACTTTGGTTAGTTACTTTTAGTTCTCTGTTTTTAACATTTATATTCTTATACTCAATCATTAATTCATTGAACGCATCATAAAGTTCATCAAATGTAAAATCAAAATGCGTATCGGAAATTACCTCATTTTCGTTGGCCATGAAACAGAAATTGGCCTTCTCTTCTTGTTCTTCATCCGATGATGAAGATGATGCGTCGGAGTCCGATAGGGTGGTGACAAGTGCCTTCTTCTTCTTGTACTTACTCCCCTTCTTCAATAAGGGGCACTCTGCTCTTATGTGTCCCGGCTTCTTGCACTCGTAACACCCAATCCCCTCATTTTCCCTTTCCTTACCTTTGTCTCTGCGGTAGGAATTTGAGGGACCTCTCCTTTGATGATACGTCTTCTTGTGGTTGATAAACTTCTTGAACTTGCGCACAAGAAGTGCCTCACCACCATCTTCCTCATCTTCTTCCTCTTCACTGCTGCTGCTGCAAGACAGGTCCTTGTTAGAAGAAGTAGATTTTAAAGCTATTACCTTTTTCTTATGGGAGGACTCTTCCTCGTTGTGTTGTTTCATGGTAAGCTCATGCGTCATCAGGGATCCAAGGAGCTCTTCAAGTTGAAGCTTGTTCAAGTCTTTAGCTTCTTGGATCGCCGTCACCTTGGCTTCCCACAACCTTGGTAGACACCGAAGGATTTTTCTGACAAGTTCACTGTTAGTATAGTTCTTGCCAAGGCTTTTTAGGCCATTGACAATATCAGTAAACCTAGTGAACATGCTTGTGATTGTTTCATTTGAATCCATTTTAAATAGTTCATATTTATGAACCAAGATATTTATTTTGGATTCCTTGACTTGATTCGTGCCCTCATGGGTCACTTCAAGTCTGTCCCAAATTTCTTTTGCAGAATTACAAGTTGAAACTCTATTGAATTCATTACGGTCTAAGGCACAATAAAACACATTCATTGCTTTAGAGTTTAGTTGTGCCTTCCTCATGTCATGTTCATCCCAATCCGTTTCTAGTTTGGGTACCTTAACACCCTCTACATATGTGGATGGGATGTATGGGCCATTCACTACAATGGTCCACATCTCATAGTCTTGGGCTTGGATGAATATTCTCATCCTAGCCTTCCAGTATGAGTAGTCGGATCCATTGAAGAAAGGAGGTCTTTGGGTGGACTGACCCTCAATGTGAGAAGATCCAAATGGAGTTGTCATTTTGATCTTTTAACTCTTGAGTGGAAGAGTTTTTGGCTCTGATACCACTTGTTGCCCAGATAGACAACCCAAGAGGGGGGGTGAATTGGGTTTTTAAATTAACTTAGCTAATTAAAACTTTGTGGATGATTAACGAAATACTATAGCCAGTTATTTAATTAAAGCTAAGTGCTGTGAGTAATGTGTGGGGAAGAAGATGAGAGACAATGCACTACAAACACAAAGTTTTATAGTGGTTCGGAGCTAACCCTTGCTCCTACGTCCACTCCCCAAGTCTCACTTGGGAATTTCACTATAACCCCCTTGGATTACAGCCGGTTGTTTTGCAAGCTCACAACCGAACTTGTTGTTTTACGAGCTCACAACGAACTCGGTCGGTTTTTCCAGGCTGACCGACTAGAACCAACCCCGATTGTTTTCCCGGGCTCACAATCAAACCCTTACACTCGTTGGTTTTAAACCGGCTCACCAACCAACCTTAATCCCCTTGATTCAATCCCCCGATTGAATCAAGTAAATACACGAGATAGAAGAAAACAGAAAATAGCTTCTCAAAAAGCAGATTTAAAACAATATAATCGTAAAGGAGTTAGAAGCCCTCAAACGCTTTTAAGATGGTGAAGAGGTGTGGCTTCTGGAACTCCGGTCTCCTCTTGAAAGAGTGATCGACTTGAAAGCAGGAGGAGGAAGCTTTGAATGCTGGGAAGATGTTGGTGGAGCAGTAAATGCAGATCTTCCCTTTTTCTCGTTGAAGAGCACTTAGAGAGCTTCAAGACTTGAATGCTAGGAGTGGAATATGTGTTATCTCTCTTGCTACAGTCTTCTGTGGCTATTTAAGTCAACCCCCACGGAAACTAGCCGTTACTCTGCTTTTTCTGGCCGTTCTGCACACTCTGCGCAGCCTGACAATGTGACCGTTGGTGGGTTGGAGTCGACTCGCGCGATCAGGAGTCGACTCGGCTGTAGCAGGAGTCGACTCGAGCTTTTCCGGAGTCGACTCGGCAACTGTTCCCAGTTTGAATTAAAGTTGCCGTCTTGACTGGGAGTCGACTCGTCTTGACCCGGAGTCGACTCGCCAACTTCTGGCGCTGACCTGGCAATTTTGGAGTCGGCTCATCCTCTGTAGTCCGTGGATCCAAATTTGAATTTTGTCCACTCGAGTCGACTCGACTGTCCTGGGAGTCGACTCGAATCTCAGAGCCCGAACTCCCGATTCTCTGTCTTTTGGCTCATCCAGTCTTGGAGTCGACTCGAACTTCCTTGGAGTCGACTCGGCTCTCAGTTTCCGAAAGTTGGTCTTCTGCCTTTTGACGTGAAGCTTGTCTTGGAGTCGACTCGAGCTGTCTGGGAGTCGACTCGAATCTCAGAGGCAGTAACATGGTCTTCTGTCTGTCGATGGTCGCACAGTCTCGGAGTCGACTCGCGTACTGCGGGAGTCGACTCGAATCTCAGAGTCCATAAAACGCTCTCTGACTTTTTCTTTGTGTACCGCTGGGAGTCGACTCGCGTTCCACTGGAGTCGACTCGAATCTCAGAGTCCATAAAATGCTCTCTGACTTTTTCTGTGTGTACCGCTGGGAGTCGACTCGCATTCCACTGGAGTCGACTCGAATCTCAGACCTGAAAAACTGCTCTTCTGTCCTTCTGTCTGTTTTCAGTCGGAGTCGACTCGTACTGATCAGGAGTCGACTCGAGCTCGTGCCAGTGACCTTGATACGCTTGGAGTCGACTCGTGAAACTCGGGAGTCGACTCGTATCTCAGACATTGGTTCATGCAGACTTCTTAACTTATCCAAAATGCTATGAACCAAGTCTAGAGACACTTGGACAGGATTTTCACTGAAACACTCAATTGAATTCATTAGTAATCACAAGATACACTCAAATGCTTTGAGCTCATCAAAATCAAACGGGATTTTCACAGCACCTCCCTTCTTAGCTTCAAGGGTGAAAAATTGATCTTTATCACCCGTCATGTGCCTTGAGCAGCCACTATCCAAATACCAGCGGTTTTTGTTGACCTTGGCTGCAAGACACTCCTACACAAGCAAATCATGTCATCTTAGGTACCCAAGTTTTCTTGGGTCCTTCATGGTTAGTCAAGTTGGTTCCTTTTGGAACCCATACCCTTTTAATTTTCCTTTTTGTTTTATTTTTCCTATAGTCACATGCATTTGCCTTATGTCCTATAGTTCCACAACAAAAGCAGGTTATTTTCTTAGTTTTAGTTTCTCCAGCTTTAACAAAGAAGTTACTAAGAAGTTTTTGTTTATTTCTTGGTTTATACCCTAAACCCGCTTTATTAAATACTGCTCGTTGACTATTTAGTATCATGTTTAATTTTTCAGAACTATATGTAAATTTTTCAACTAAGGGTTTGTATTTGTTAAGTTCTTTAGTTAGTGTTTGATTTTCTGCTTTTAGATCATTAAGTTCTTTTGTAAGATCCTTATCTAAGGTTTGTTTATATTTTTTAAGTTCTGAAAATTCCTTAGTTAGTTTTTCATTATCTTTAGTTAAGGTGTTAGTCTTTTGAGTTAAAAGTTGGTTGTTTGTTTTAAGTTCAATATTTTCTTTGGCGATTAAGTCCTTATCCTTAACTAATTTATCGTATTTATGTAGGTATGATTGATTAGCTATTTTCAGTTCTTTATTCTTAAGATTTATAGCCTTATATTCTACCATTAACTCATTAAATGCATCATAAAGTTCATCAAAAGAAAAATCAAGATGCGTATCGGAAGTTACCTCGTTTTCGTTGGCCATGAAGCAGAAATTGGCCTTCTCTTCTTGTTCATCATCTGATGAGGAGGATGATGAGTCGGAGTCGGATAGTGTAGTGACAAGAGCCTTCTTCTTCTTGTACTTACTCCCCTTCTTCAGTAAGGGGCACTCTGCTCTTATGTGACCCGGCTTCTTGCACTCGTAACACCCAATCCCCTCGTTTTCCCTTTTCTTACCTTTGTCCTTGCGGTAGAAATTTGAGGGGCCTCTCCTTTGATGATAGGACTTCTTGTGGTTGATGAATCTCTTGAACTTGCGCACAAGAAGAGCCTCACCATCATCTTCCTCATGTTCTTCTTCTTCACTGCTGCTACTGCAGGACAAGTCCTTGTTAGATGAAGTAGATTTAAGTGCTATTACCTTTTTCTTATGGGAGGACTCTTCTTCGCTGTGTTGCTTCATGGTTAGCTTGTGAGTCATTAGGGATCCAAGGAGCTCTTCGAGTGGAAGCTTGTTCAAGTCTTTAGCTTCTTGGATTGCCGTCACCTTGGCTTCCCATGACCTTGGTAGACAGCGAAGTATTTTCCTGACAAGATCACTGTTAGTATAGCTCTTGCCAAGGCTTTTTAGGCCATTGACAATGTCAGTAAACCTAGTGAACATGCTCGTGATTGTCTCATTAGAATCCATTTTAAATAGTTCATACTTATGAACCAATATATTAATTTTGGATTCTTTAACTTGATTCGTGCCCTCATGGGTCACTTCAAGTCTATCCCAGATCTCTTTTGCAGAGTTGCAAGTAGAGACCCTATTGAATTCATTTCTATCTAAGGCACAATAAAACACATTCATAGCTTTAGAGTTTAATTGTGCCTTCCTCATGTCATGTTCATCCCAATCCTTTTCTAATTTGGGTACCTTAACACCCTCTACATATGTGGATGGGATGTATGGGCCATTCACTACAATGGTCCACATCTCATAGTCTTGGGCTTGGACGAATATTCTCATCCTAGCCTTCCAGTATGAGTAGTCGGATCCATTGAAGAAAGGGGGTCTTTGGGTGGACTGACCCTCAATGTGAGAAGATCTAAATGGGGTTGTCATTTTGATCTTTTAACTCTTGAGTGGAGGAGTTTTTGGCTCTGATACCACTTGTTGCCCAGATAGACAACCCAAGAGGGGGGGGGGGGGTGAATTGGGTTTTAAAATAATTTAGATAATTAAAATGATGTGGTTGATTAATTAAAAACTATTGCAAGTTATTTAATTAATGCTAAGTGCTGTGAGTGATGTGAGGGGAAGAAGAAGAGAGACAATCCAATGCAAACACAGAGTTTTATAGTGGTTCGGAGCTACCCCTTGCTCCTACGTCCACTCCCCAAGTCTCTCTTGGAAATTCACTATAATCCCCTTGGATTACAGCCGGTTGCTTTGCAAGCTCACAACCAAACTTGTTGTTTTACGAGCTCACAACGAACTCGGTCGGTTTTTCCAGGCTCACCGACTAGAACCAACCCCGATTGTTTTCCCGGGCTCACAATCAAACCCTTACACACGTTGGTTTTTAACTTGGCTCACCAACCAACCTTAGTCCCCTTGATTCAATCCCCCGATTGAACCAAGTAAATACAAGTTATAGAAAGAAAGGAAAATAAGCTTCTCAAAAGCAGATGTAAAACAATATAATCAAAAGAGGAGTTTAGAAGCCCTCAAACGCTTTTAAGCTGAAGTAGAGGAATGGCTTCTTGAACTCCGGTCTCCTCTCGAATGTGTAGTCGACTTGAATGCTGGAGGAGAAGGCTTTAATTGCTGGAAAGATGTAGGTGGAGCTGTAAATGCAGATCTTCCCTTTTTCATTGAAGAGCACGTTGCAGAGCTTGAATCCTTGATTAGTTGGAGTGGAATCACTGTTCTCTACCTTGCTACAGTCTTCTGTGGCTATTTAAGCCAACCCCCACGGAAACTAGCCGTTACACTACTTTTTCTGCCCGTTCTGCACACTCTGTGCAGCCTGACAATATGACCGTTGGTGGGTTGGAGTCGACTCGCGCGATCAGGAGTCGACTCGGCTGTAGCGGGAGTCGACTCAAGCTTTTCCGGAGTTGACTCGGCAACTGTTCCAAATTTGAATTAAAGTTGCTGTCACGACTGGGAGTCGACTCGTCTTGACCCTGAGTCGACTCGCCAACTTCTGGAGCTGACCTGGCAATTTTGGAGTCGGCTCATCCACTAAAGTCCGTGGATCCAATTTTGAATTTTGTCCACTCGAGTCGACTCGACTGTCCTTGGAGTCGACTCGAATCTCAGAGCCCGAACTCCCGATTCTCTGTCTTTTGGCTCATCCAGTCTTGGAGTCGACTCGAACTTCCTTGGAGTCGACTCGGCTCTCAGTTTCCGAATGTTGGTCTTCTGCCTTTTGACGTGAAGCTTGTCTTGGAGTCGACTCGAGCTGTCTGGGAGTCGACTCGAATCTCAGACTCGAAAACTGCTCTCTGATTTTTCTTTGTGTACCTCTTGGAGTCGACTCTTACTACCCTGGAGTCGACTCGTTGAACATTGGAGTCGACTCGCGCACTTCAGGAGTCGACTCGTTGACAGGTTCTGAGATGAGGCTTTCTGTTCTTCTTTCTGTTCTCAGTCGGAGTCGACTCGTACTAGTCTGGAGTCGACTCGAGCTCGTGCCAGTGAACTTGATACGCTTGGAGTCGACTCGTGATACTCGGGAGTCGACTCGAGTCTCAGACTTTGGTTCAGCAGACTTCTTAACTTATCCAAAATACTATGAACCAAATCTAGAGACACTTGGACAGGATTTTCACTGAAACACTCAATTGAATTCATTAGTAATCACAAGATATACTCAAATGCTTTGAGCTCATCAAAATCAAATGGGGTTTTAATCAATCACTCCACAAAAGAATAGAACACTTACTGAAATGGCTAGGATAATGTTATGTGAAAGTAACTTACCTAAGTACTTTTGGGTTAAAGCTATAAACATAGCCTGTTATATTCTTAACAGAGTTACTATTAGGTCTATTCTAAAGAAAACTCCTTATGAACTTTTGAAAAATAAGAAACCAAATCTTTTATACTTTTATGTTTTTGGTTGCAATTGTTTTGTTCTAAATAATGGCAAAGACAACTTGGGAAAGTTTGATTCTAAATCAGATGAAGCCATTTTTCTTGGATATTCTTCATCAAGCAAAGCATATAGAATATTCAACTAGAGAATTCTAGTCGTAGAAGAGTCAATACATGTTATTTTTGATGAATCTAATGGTCCTTCTTCAAAAAAGAATGTAGATCTCGATGATGATGCAGAAGAACTCAACAAACAAATCCAAGAGTTAACCCTAAGGGATGTTTCTGCATCTGAAAATTCAGAACATGATGAAAATCAAGAAGAAGAAGATCAAATGGTTAAAGGTAAAACTAGTCTACCAAAAGAATGGAGGTATGCACATAGTCATCCTAGAGACATAATAATTGGTGATCCTTCACATGGCATTAAGACTGGATCTTCTATTAGAGATGTTTGTAATCATCTTGCATTTGTTTCTCAAATAGAACCAAAATCTTTTGAAGAAGCTGAAAAAGATAATAATTAGTTAATAGCTATGCAAGAAGAACTAAATTAATTTGAAAGAAACAATGTTTGGAATTTGGTTAGAAGGCTTGAAAATATTTCTGTAATTGGAACAAAATAGGTTTTCAGAAATAAATTAAATGAGGATGGAATTGTAATTAGAAATAAGGCTAGATTAGTTGCTAAAGAATATAATCAAGAAGAAGTAATTGATTTTGATGAAACTTTTGCACCTATAGCTAGACTTGAAGTTATTAGGCTACTACTTGTATTTGCATGCTTTATGGACTTTAAATTATTTTAGATGGATGTCAAAAGTGCATAATGATTTCATAACTGAAGAAGTTTATATGGAACAACCACCTGGATTTGAAAATCATAAACTTCTACATCACGTTTTTAAATTGAACAAAGCACTTTATGGCTTGAAGCAAGCTCCTAGAGCTTGGTATGATAGATTAAGCAACTTTTTAATAAACAATAATTTTTCAAGAGGAAATATTGATAAAACTCTGTTTATTAAAATAAAAAATGCTGATATTCTGATTGTTCAGATATATGTTGATGATATTATATTTGGTGCTACTAATGAAAGTTTATGTGAAGAATTTGCTAAGCTCATGCAAAGTGAGTTCGAGATGAGTTTGATGGGTGAACTCAACTTCTTCCTTCGACTCCAAATCAAGCAAACAAGAGATGAAATCTTCATCTGCCAAAGCAAATACATAAAGAAAATCTTAAAGAAGTTTGGTATGGAGGATTCAAAATCATTAAGTACTCTTATGAGCCTCTCTTCTAAATTAGAAAAAGATGAGCATGGTAAATTCTTTGATTCGAAGCTGTATAGAGGAATGATTGGATCTTTACTTTATCTTACAGCAAGTAGACCTGATATAATGCATAGTGTTTGTATGTGTGCAAGATATCAAGTAAATTCTAAAGAATCACACTTAATTGCTGTTAAAAGAAAATTAAGATACTTAAAAGGAACACAACATTTAGGTTTATGGTATTCTAAGACATCTACAATTGACTTAATTGGATATTCAGATGCTGATTTTGCTGGTTGTAGATTAGATAAAAAAAGTACAAGTGGAACTTGTCAATTTCTTGGAACAAACTTAATCTCTTGGTTTGGCAAGAAACAAAATTCCGTAGCACTATCTACAGCTGAGGCTGAATATATTCACTACCAGAAAACACGCGTATAGTGACGGAAAATTCGTGACGGACGTTATCCATCACTATTTGTGACTGATTAGTGACCGACAGAAATTTGGTCACCGTGGTGTAAACGTAGTGACCGATTAGTGACAGACCGATCACAGAATGCGCGGGCAGGATGGGCGCCAAAACTTAGTGACCATCATAGTGACGGGGTCTCTGTCAGCAATATGATAACCAAAATTGCAACCAGACAGTGACAAATTCAGCCGTTACAAATATTGTAACCCAAGTATTTATAAATTTTAAAAATTATTTTTGGCGGTGATAGGTTATTAACAAAAAATTCCGTCACCAAATTTAATTTTTAATTCCAAAAATATTAAAAATATTATTTTTGAGTAAATCTAAATTTAAAAAAAAGATAAAAGGAGGAAAATCCAAAATGAAACTAAGTGTGCCCGCCGTCCCGTCCAAATTTCTTCGATAATCCAAATTTCAATCGCTCTCCAGAAAACTCAAATTCCTTCTTCTCATTTTCAAATCTCATGGTGTCGGCCATGACTCATTTGCACCCCTATTGCAACTTTCCTGCAATGGGATTGGATTTTGGAAGAAGGTCTGGAATTTTTTTATCATGCTTTATAGTTCAAAAATATTTTTTCCTTCGTCCAATCAGCCTTATAGATAAAAAATAGTTTGATATGAAATTTGGCTTGCAAACCGACTTAGCCCAATCAGCCTTATAGATAAAAAATAGTTTTAATACGAAATTTGGCTTGCAGACCGACTTAGTGGAGTCCCGAGTTAGGGATTTGGCATCGCGGCTTCCCATCTCCTCTCCTCTCCTCCGCCTCCGGCCTCTCCTCTCTGGCTCCCCCTTCCCGACCATTTTTGCCTCCCCTCCGGCTTCCCATCTCCTCTCCTCTCCTCCACCTCCGGCCTCTCCTCTCCTCCACCTCCGGCCTCTCCCTCTCCTTTCCGGCTACATCACGCCTTCCGATCGCGGCTACATCACCTCATCGACGCCCCTCTCCTTCTTGCTCGTCGGCTAACATTTTCAGAACCCACAACTGGGCTTCCCGGAAGTAAACCCTAACCTACCGAGGGTTTCATTATCTCTTTGCTCGGCGCCTGTGTTCATCTCCTTCTCACCCGGGACCAAACTTGTGGCTACATCACCCCGTCGGCGCCCCTCTCTTTCTTGCTCGTCAGCTAGGGTTTTCAGAACCCTAAACTGGTTCTTTCCGGAGGTAAACCCTAACCCCATTTTCTTTTACCCCATGATAACAAAGTAAAAGAAACGAAGGTGTTCATCTCCGCCTGTGTTTCCATCTCTTTGTGTTCATCTTCATCCAGTCATTATCTGGCATAGCAACTGACATAGTTCATCTTAAGAATGCAAAGGTGTTCATCTCCGCCTGTGGATCCGTCGTCGCCCCCCTCCCATTTTAATATGCTGGGATTATTCTTGATGCAACTCGAGTTATATTGCAAGCGTTATTGTTCAATCTTAAACCCATTTGTTAAGCTCTGTTATTATTGTTAAGCTCTGTTTAAGCTCTGTTATTGTTCAATCATGGTCTGTTCAATCATGGTCTGTTTAAGCTCTGTTTGCAACTCGCTTGAATCAATAGATTATTATAGACCCATTTGCAGCCCAACTTGCTTGCAACTCGAGTGGAGAGACTTGTCTAAAATAAGCTCTGTTTAAAAAAATCTTAAACCCATTTGCCAGCTCTGTTGTAATTTCATATGAAAATAAGCTCATGGATTTTAGTGATTTGATGGTTTCTTCTGTCAGCTCTGTTGTAATCTTAAAATAAGCTCATGGATTTTAGACCTTTGATGTCTAAAAAAACCCATTTGCCAGCTCTGTTGTAATCTTAAAATAAGCTCTGTTGAAAAATAAGCTGTTGTAATTTTGAGGGTTGATGGGTTGGGACTCTGTAAAGTTCATGGATTTTAATTTCTTCGTCATGTTATTCATTACTACAATCATTGTTCATCTGCAAGGAAAAATGAAAAGTGGTGGAAAGTGGTGTTGCTTCATGGTTGTGACTTATTTCCAGTGTGCAATCAAGAAGCTGGTCAAAAGGCTTGCTAAGAAGTACCATGCTTTCCAAGCATCAGAGGTGATCATGTATATTGACATTTGTTCTATGTGAAGCAGATAGTATTCCATATGTAAATTTGGATGATTTGACTTGTATTTCTTGTCTTTGTAAAGATTAAATGCTTTTTGAATATTGCTGGTATTAGATGAATGAACAGATAACTTGTAAAGATTAATTCCTTATGTTCAGCTTTTTGTAAAGATTGAATGCTTTTTTAATGTCAATGATGCTGGGACAAGATTGAATGACTTATTTTTGTCATGCTTATAATAACTTCTCATTTTCATAAATATCATATCAGTTTTTGTTTCTTTTACATTTTTTATGATCTTGCCTTTCGTGTTTTTAATGGTCCGGTTTTTCTTATGTTGTTTTCTTTTTTTATCATCTCTCTAATATTTTCTAGGCTTTCTTATGTTGTTTTATTTTTTTGATTTTTAGAGGAACTATATTAGTTGATCGTAATTGGATGTACCACCGACTTAGTGAAAATGGTTATATAAGAGCTGAGTTCTGTGATGGAGTTAAAGGGTTCCTTGAGTTTGCATTTACTCAGTTAGAGTATTGTAGTGGTGATAAGATTAGATGCCCTTGTATAAGATGTGACAACCAGAAATTTCTTAACCGTGATATGGTCAATATTCATCTGTTGAGAAAGGGGTTTACACCGGGGTATTCAACATGGTTTGCACATGGGGAGTTACTTGGTGCAGTTGCTCCTATAAGTACAAGTGCAGTAGAAGCATCGACATCAATGGATGTTGGTTGTGAACATGGTCAGCAATATAGAACCATGGTGATGGAAGCTATGGGTCCAGAAGAGGAACTTCATTTGAGGAGTGCACTTGAAGTTAATCATGAGGAAGAGCCAAACAAGGATGCTGCAGATTTTTATTCTTTGTTGAAAGATGCAGAAGTACCTTTGTGGGAAGGGTGTAAAAAACACTCTAAGTTATCTGCTATTAGTCAATTATTAAATTGCAAGTCTGAATTTAATATGAGTATATCTTGCTATGATCGAATCATGAAAATAGTGAAGAATATGTTGCCGGAAAATGAGAAGCTGCCCCCTGATTTCTATCAATCAAAGAAGATGCTTCGGAAGTTGGGATTGGAGTATACAAGTATTAATATTTGTGAGAATAATTGTATGCTATTCTATAAGAAAACAGAGAATTTGATTGAGTGTACTATTTGTGGTCATCCTCGATATAAACTTAGAAGAAATGATGGTGGTGGTAGGAGAAAAGATATTCCTTAAAGAAGGTTGCGATATCTACCAATAACACCAAGACTTCAGAGGCTTTTTATGTCAAGCAGAACAGCTGAAAACATGTCATGGCATGTGAAGGGAGGTGATTCAGATGAGATGGTGCATCCTGCTTGTGGGAAGGCTTGGAAGCACTTTGACCGCATTCATCCATCCTTTTCTACCGAGCCTCGTAATGTGAGACTTGGATTGTGTACGGATGGTTTTAACCCTTTTAGCCAATCAGCTCGTCCTTATTCTTTTTGGCCAGTTTTCGTAACAGTTTACAATCTTCCACCATCAATATGTATGAAACGACCCTACATTTTTCTAAGTTTAGTCATTTCTAGACCTAAGAGCCCCGACAAAAGTATCGATGTCTTGCTTAGGCCTTTGATTGATGAACTTAAAATATTGTGGGAAGTAGGGGTCACCACTTATGACATTTTTAGAAAAGAGAATTTTCAAATGAAGGCAGTTTTATTGTGGATTATCAACGATTTTTCTGCATATGGCATGCTTTTAGGATAGAGTACGCATGGAAAGTTGGCCTGCCCGTATTGTATGGAGAACTCAAAAACTTTTACACTACAACATGGTGGGAAGACTTCTTTTTTTGACTGCCATCGTCAATTCTTGCCCATGGACCATGCATACAGATACCAAGTTGATGGTTTCTTCAATGGTAGAATAGAGACAGACCTCCCACCTCCTCGACTGTCTGGTGAGGAGTTGAAAAATAGGGTCTCTGCCTTGCCTAATATAACTTTTGGTTTGAGAGCTCCTAAGCACACCATTCCTGGATTTGGTAAAGATCATAATTGGGTGAAAAGGAGCATATTTTGGGAGTTGCCCTATTGGCATACACTACTTATTCGACACAATTTAGATGTCATGCATATTGTTCAGAATGTGTTTCTTAATATATTTTACACTTGTATGGATGTAAAAGGGAAGACTAAAGATAATGTGAAAGCAAGGCAAGATTTAGAGTTGTATTGCAAGCGTCCTAAGTTGAGGATTCAATTTGTTAATGGAAAGCTAGTTAAGCCTCCAGCTTCCTATGTATTGTCCAAAGACCAAGCAATAGAGGTCTGCGAGTGGGTGAAAGGATTAAGACTCCCTGATGGATATGCTTCAAACATATCGAAGTGTGTTAACCTGGATGATTATAAGTTTTACGGGTTAAAAAGTCACGATTGTCATGTTTTCATGCTGAGATTGCTTCCAATTGCATTCTGTGAAGTATTGCCTGTTAGATATATGCCCTAGAAGCCAATCTGGCTGACACATTATTAATTCTAGGGACATAATTTTGTACTTGACTATTTATTATTGAATAAATAAAAGGCATCTTTTCATTCATATTATTTATGTGTCTATGAATCGTCCAAGAAATTAATAAGATGATGATACATATTCTCAAGAGTTGAGAATTTGAGCCATGTATCATTGGTGATTAATTTCTAAATGCTCCTGATCAATGGATCATCACGAGGACGGTGATCGATCCGATCAGTGCACAGATCACTTTCGTTCTGGATGGACGAGACTTGAGTCCACAGTGTAGGGACACTGAAGTGATAGTGCAGGTGCTTGTTAGAGAACAAGGGTACTGAGCGTGACCAAGACAAGAAGTCACTTGGATGTCTATCCACTCGTCAGTGACTTGCTTGATGTTGCAGTAGTGTGACTGGTCCTTTGACCTGCGGTGCTTCGGCTACTCACAGTGAGGTTATTGTAGTTTGACTGCACACATACATGGTCTCTAGTCATATGGGTCCATGCAGTGTAGATTGGCTGCAGTAAGTTCACTGTAGGAGTAGGGTATGCACCTATAAGGAATCTATCAACCTTGATAGATAAGGAGAGATCCTATGTGATTTATAAGACTGAGTTCGTAAGACCTCGGCCGGGGCAGTATGCACAGTGGAGAAAGAGTTTTTCACTCTCGAACTCAAATCGAATAAATCTTCACATATGACAGACGATGGGGTTTGACGAGTTGTCCATGACCTCCGTCCTGTAGGGATCCACGATAATAGGACTGTATCACATGATAACTGCACCTAGAGGTTCATCATTCTATTCTACTGGGTAGCCACTACATGCTGCTAGGTGTCACTGGTGGATGGTGGGACTTACAGGGATTATCTCGATGATCGATAAATCCTAATGAGTAGAGTTGGAATCGTTCCAACCCATTGAAAGAAGTTTTCAATGATATTGTGATAGAGATCGCAATATATCTCACTACCAGTCAGAATAGAACCTATGGGGTCACACACACTAGAAGTATTGACCGATCCGATGGTTGAAAAGTGATTATGAATCACGAGTAATCAATTCAATTGATAAATAAGTTGAAGAAGGAACAATGGGAATTAATTAATTGGACTTGACACAAGAGTCCTACTTCGAGTAGGATTTCTAGAGTCCTAATTAGATTAGGACTGGGAATCCTAGTTGGAGTAGGACTGGGATTCCTACTTGGAGTAGGATTCCTACAATCCTAATTAGATTAGGATTTTGAATTCATCTTTGGATTCCTACTTAGAAAAGGATTCCTAGAAATCCTAATTGGATTAGGACTTCGGATTCAAATAGAGTCCTAATTGGATTAGGACTAAAATTAAATATGTCCTAATTTGGATTAGGGTTTCTTAAGTCACAATTAATTATTAATCTAATGAATCAATAAGACTCCTAATTGGATTAGGATTGAAGAGTTCAATTGAGTCAAAATTGATTTAAGTTGTAATTGGATTAGGACTTACCTAGATTGGATCCAAATTGGTTCACCCTTGGGCTAAGCCTAATTGGATTAGGGCTTGACCACACTAGGGCATCCCAATCCTTACTTAATAAGGATTAGGGCAACCATGAAGGAGGGGCTCACGCCCCTCCTCCTTTGATCCTTTGGTGCGGCAACAAGAGGGGCCGGCGCCCCTCTTGGTAATACATCAAGGGCTCCTAACTTGTAGGAGCCCTAGATGGTTATAAAAGGAGGGCAAAGGGGGCCGGCGCCCTAAGTGATTCTTCTCCCCTCCTTGCAGCCGTAGCCACCCTCTCCCCTCTCCTTGGTTCAGCCGCAAGCAAAGGGAAGAAAAGAAGAAGCCTTGGCGGCCTCCTCCCCTTCCCTTCCTTCATCCAACGCAGGGAAAAGAAAGGCTGCAGTAGGGGCTTTGGTTCTTCTTCAAGATCCCTCCTTCTTCTTCCTCCTCTCAAGCACAATCAAGGGTTGATTGAAAGAGAGAAAATCAGCCATCAAAAGAAATTTTTGCAAGGGAGCTAGCACCCCAGGAAAACTAGAGAGCTTTGATCGGATCTCTGCTTCGTGTGGATACCCGTAGAGGCCGGACACTTGAACGGCTTCAAGCGAACCCTCTTCCTAAACCACGAACTCAGATTTGCGGTGATCATCTACCCGCACAAGGTGAAAATCTGATCTTCTAATATATTTAAAAGTTTTTAATCCTTACCTATCTACGAACGGTTCATGAAACAACGTTCATGCGATGAATGTCGATCCCGCTTATGCCGATTCCGCTGCCATCTGAATTTTTTTGAAATATCAGCGGCATAGGCGGGTTTCCAACAGTGGTATCAGAGCCTAGGCATCGTAGATTAAGGTAAGAATTAATTTGTGGAGTGATTGATTAAAACCCTATTTGATTTTGATGAGCTCAAAGCATTTGAGTATATCTCTTGTTTACTAATGAATTCAATTAAGTGTTTCAGCGAAAATCTTGTCTAAGTGTCTCTAGACTTAGTTCATAATATTTTGGATAAGTTAAGAAGTCAGCCTGAACCAAAGTCTGAGACTCGAGTCGACTCCAGAGTATCACGAGTCGACTCCAAGCGTATCAAGTTCACTGGCACGGGCTCGAGTCGACTCCGGATAAGTACGAGTCGACTCCGACTTAGAACAGACAGACGAACAGAAAGCATCAACTCAAAATCTGTCAGCGAGTCGACTCCTGAAGTGCGCGAGTCGACTCCGATGTTCACCGAGTCGACTCCAGGGTAGCAAGAGTCGACTCCAAGGAGCCACAGGCAGAAAAGTCAGAGAGCAGTTTTCGGGTCTGAGATTCGAGTCGACTCCAGTGGAACGCGAGTCGACTCCGATGGTTGGCAAGTCGACTTCAAAGAAAGTGAGAGTCGACTCTCAGAGGAACACAAGGAAAAAGTCAGAGAACGTTTTTCGAACTCTGAGATTCGAGTCGACTCCCGCAATACGCGAGTCGACTCCGAGACTCCGCGACCACAAAGAAGACAGAAGACCAATTTACTGTCTCTGAGATTCGAGTCGACTCCCAGACAGCTAGAGTCGACTCCAAGGCAGCTCTACATCAAAAAGACAGAAGACAGTGTTTCGGAAACTGAGAGCCGAGTCGACTCCGGGGAAGTTCGAGTCGACTCCAAGACTGGACGAGGCAAAAGACAGAAGATAGGGAGTTCGGGCTCTGAGCGCCGAGTCGACTCCCAGGATTGTCGAGTCGACTCGAGTGGACCAAATTCAAAAATAGATCCACGGACTCCATGGGATGAGCCGACTCCGAGAAAGCCAAGTCAGCTCCAGAAGTTGGCGAGTCGACTCCAGGTCAAGACGAGTCGACTCCCAGTCTAAGAGGCTACTTTAATTCAAATCCGAAACAGTTGCCGAGTCGACTCTAGAAAAGCATGAGTCGACTCCCGCTACAGCCGAGTCGACTCCTGATCGCGCGAGTCGACTCCAACCCACCAACGGACACATTGTCAGGGTGTACAGAGTGTGCAGAACGGGCAGAAAAAGCTCTCTAACGGCTAGTTTCCGTGGGGGTTGGTTTAAATAGCCACAGAGGACTGTAGCAAAGAAGAGAACAACCATTCCACTCCAAGTAATCAAGCTTTCAATCTCTGCAACTTGTTCTTCAACGAAAAAGAGGGAAGAGCAGCATTAACTGCATCCACCTACTTCTTCTCAACATTGAAAGAGCCTCCTCCTGCATTCAAGTCGACTACACATTCAAGAGGAGACCCGAAGTTCAAGAAGCCCTTCCTCTTCTCCAACTTAAAAGCGTTTGAGGGCTCTTAACTTCATTATTGTTCATATTGCCATTTATCTGCTTTTGAGAAGCTGTATTTTTCTGTTTGTTCTTTTCATCTACACATTGTCTTTGCTTGGTTCAATCGGGGGATTGAATCAAGGGTATAGAGGTTGGTTGGTGAGCCGAGTGTAAAACCAACGTGTAAGGGTTCGATTGTGATCCCAGAAAAACAATCGGGGTTGGTTCTAGTCGGTGAGCCTGGGAAAACCGACCGAGTTCGTTGTGAGCTCGTAAAACAACAAGTTTGGTTGTGAGCTTGGAAAACAACCGGCTGTAATCCAAGGAGTTATAGTGAATTCCCAAGTGAGACTTGGGGAGTGGACGTAGGAGCAAGGGTTAGCTCCGAACCACTATAAAACTTGGTGTTTGTGATTGATTGTCTCTCTTTCTCTTACTCTCATATCACTCACAGCACATAGCAATTAATCGAACAACTTGCAATAGCTTTAATTAGTCATCCACATCGTTTTAAATTGTAAGATTATTTTAAAACCCAATTCACCCCCCCTCTTGGGTTGTCTATCTGGGCAACAAGTGGTATCAGAGCCTAAACTCTTCTACCCTAAGAGTCAAAGATCAAAATGACAACCCCATTTGGATCTTCCCACATTGAGGGTCAGTCCACCCAAAGACCCCCATTCTTTAATGGATCCGACTACTCATATTGGAAGGCTAGGATGAGAATATTCATCCAAGCCCAAGATTATGAGATGTAGACCATTGTAGTAAATGGGCCATACATCCCATCCATATATGTAGAGGGTGTCACTGTACCCAAACTAGAAAAGGATTGGGATGAGCATGACATGAGAAAGGCACAACTAAATTCTAAAGCTATGAATGTGCTTTACTGTGCCTTAGATAGAAATGAATTCAATAGGGTCTCAACTTGCAATTCTGCAAAAGAGATTTGGGACAGACTTGAAGTGACCCATGAGGGCACGAATCAAGTTAAAGAATCCAAAATAAATATTTTGGTTCATAAGTATGAACTATTTAAAATGGATTCTAATGAAACAATCACATGCATGTTCACTAGGTTTACTGACATTGTCAATGGCCTAAAAAGCCTTGGCAAAAATTATACTAACAGTGATCTTGTCAGGAAAATTCTTCGCTGTCTACCAAGGTCATGGGAAGCCAAGGTGACGGCAATCCAAGAAGCTAAGGACTTGAACAAGCTTCTACTTGAAGAGCTCCTTGGATCCCTAATGACCCACGAGCTAACAATGAAGCAGCACAGCGAAGAAGAGTCCTTCCATAAGAAAAAGGTAATAGCTCTTAAATCTACTTCATCTAACAAAGACTTGTCTTGCAGCAGCAGCAGTGAAGAAGAAGAGCTTGAGGGAGATGATGGTGAGGCTCTTCTTGTGCGCAAGTTCAGAAAATTCATCAACCACAAGAAGTCCTATCATCAAAGGAGAGGCCCCTCAAATTCCTACCGCAAGGATAAAGGTAAGGAAAGGGAAAGTGAGGGGATTGGGTGTTATGAGTGCAAGAAATCGGGGCACATTCGAGCTGAGTGTCCCTTACTAAAGAAAGGGAGCAAATACAAGAAGAAGAAAGCTCTCGTCACCACCCTATCGGACTCGGACTCATCATCATCATCATCGGATGATGAACAAGAAGAAAAGGCCAATCTCTGCTTCATGGCCAATGAAAATGAGGTAACGTCCGAATCACATCTCGATTTTTCTTTTGATGAACTTTATGATGCATTTAATGAATTAATGATAGAATATAAGGCCATAAATCTTAAGAATAAAGAACTAAAAATAGCTAAACAATCATACATACTTAAATGCGATAAACTAGTTAAGGATAAGGACTGTATCACCATAGAAAATCTAGAACTTAAGACAAGCAACCAACTCTTAATTAAGAAAACTAACACCTTAAGTAAAGATAACGAAGAACTAACTAAGGAATTTTCAGAACTTAAAAACCATAAACAAATCTTAAACAAGGATCTCACAAAAGAACTAAATGATCTAAGAGCAGAAAATCAAACACTAACTAAAGAACTTAACAAATACAAACCTTTGGTTGAAAAATTTACATATAGTTCTGAAAAGTTAAATATGATACTAAATAGTCAACGAGCAGTATTTAATAAAGCGGGTTTAGGATATAAACCAAGAAATAAACAAAAACTTCTTAGTAACTTCTTTGTTAAAGCTGGGGAAAGTAAAACTAAGAAAATAACCTGCTTTTGTTGTGGAACTATAGGTCATAAAGCAAATGTGTGTAATTTTAGGAAAGGTAAAACAAAAAGGAAAATTAAAAGGGTATGGGTTCCAAAAGGAACCAACTTGACTAACCATGAAGGACCCAAGAAAACTTGGGTACCTAAGATGATATGATTTGCTTGTGTAGGAGTGTCTTGCAGCCAAGATCAACAAAAACTGCTGGTATTTGGATAGTGGCTGCTCAAGACACATGACGGATGACAAGGATCAATTTTTCACCCTTGAAGCTAAGAAGGGAGGTGCTGTGACTTTTGGAGACAACAACCAAGGTCACATCATTGGTATTGGTAAAGTTCAAATTACCCCTTCTACTTTTATTGATAATGTTAGATATGTTGATGGTCATAAGCATAACTTATTAAGCATTAGTCAATTATGTGATAAAGGGTATGATGTTATGTTTAAACCATCACTATGCATTATAACAAACCCTAATGACAATAGTTTAGTTTTTAAAGGAATTAGACATGGGAATGTATATGTTGTAGACCTTGAAGATCTTGCCAAACATAACCAATGTCTAGTTGTTAATGAAACTAAGGATAATGATGCTAGCTGGTTATGGCACCGTAAGTTAGGTCATGCAAGCATGGACACAATAACTAAACTAGTTAAAAGAGATTCCGTGATAGGTTTGCCAAAATTAAAATTTGAGAAGAATAAAATATGTGAAGCATGTCAATTTGGCAAACAATCTAGGAACTCATTTAAATCCATAAAATGTGTCTCTACATCTAGACCTCTAGAATTATTACACATGGACCTATTCAGACCAACTAGAACTACTAGCCTAGGTGGAAATAAATATGGTCTAGTTATTGTAGATGACTATTCTAGATACACTTGGGTTATGTTCCTAGCACATAAAGATCAAGCTTTTTCAGTTTTTAGAAAGTTCCATAAGGAAGTAACAAATGCTAGAGATTCTTCAGTCATAGCCATTAGAAGTGACCATGGAACTGAATTTGAAAATCAGTTATTTGATGAGTTTTGTAGTAAAAAGGGGATAACCCATAATTTCTCTGCACCTAGGACACCACAACAAAATAGAGTTGTGGAGAGGAAAAATAGAACTCTAGAGAAAATGGCTAGAACTATGTTATGTGAAAGTAACCTCCCTAAATATTTTTGGGGAGAAGCCATTAATACTTCTTGTCATTTATTAAATAGAGTTCTAGAGACCCATTATAAAGAAAACACCTTATGAACTTTGGAAAAACAGAAAACCAAAGGTAAACTACTTTCATGTTTTTGGATGTAGGTGTTTTGTTCATAACAATGGAAAAGATAATCTAGGTAAATTTGACTCTAAATCTGATGAGGGCATATTCTTAGGTTACTCTACAACTAGTAAAGCCTATAGAGTCTTTAATAAAAGAACCCTAGTTATAGAAGAATCTATACATGTTGTATTTGATGATTCTAGTGACATCTCCTCTAGTAAGAAAGTTAACTTTGATGATGATGCTGAAATTCTTGAAGACAAGATAGATGAGATGACATTACAAGATGATAATCAAAAATTGATTGAAGGAGCATCATCAAGCCAAGAGGCTATTGTGAATCATGGGCTAACTAAAGCTTGGAGGTATGCTCACGGGCATCCTAAGGAACTAATTCTAGATGATCCATCTCAACCGGTTAGGACTAGAGCATCTCTTAGGAATTTAAATAACCATCTAGCTTTCGTCTCACACTTTGAGCCCAAACATATAGAAGAAGCCGAAAATAATGTAAATTGGATAAATGCAATGCAAGAATCTAGTAGAGAGACCTTCTGAATATCCGATTATAGGTACTAAATGGATTTATAAAAATAAACTTGATGAAAATGGAATTGTTATAAGGAATAAGGCTAGAAACAAGGTATGGAATCTAGTACTAAATGAATTAAACCAATTTACTAGAAACAAGGTATGGAATCTAGTAGAGAGACCTTCTGAATATCCGATTATAGGTACTAAATGGATTTATAAAAATAAACTTGATGAAAATGGAATTGTTATAAGGAATAAGGCTAGACTAGTAGCAAAGGGTTATAATCAAGAAGAAGGTATAGATTTTGATGAAACCTTTGCTCCTGTAGCTAGACTTGAGGCTATTAGATTATTATTAGCATATGCATGCTCTAAGGATTTCAAACTATTTCAAATGGATGTAAAAAGTGCATTTTTAAATGGGTATATAAATGAGGAGGTATATGTAGAACAACCTCCTGGTTTTGAAAATCATCAATACCCTAATCATGTATATAAACTGAACAAAGCACTTTATGGTTTAAAACAAGCACCTAGAGCATGGTATGAGAGGCTTAGCAAATTCCTACTAGAACATGAGTTCTCTAGGGGTAATGTAGATACAACACTATTTCTGAAAAAGAAAAACCAAGATATGCTACTAGTACAAATTTATGTTGATGATATCATTTTCGGTGCTACTAACAATCGCCTCTGCGAAGAATTTGCTGATTTGATGCAGAGTGAATTTGAGATGAGCATGATGGGAGAGCTGAACTACTTCCTCGGGCTTCAAATCAAACAGTCTGAAGGAGGCATCTTCATCAATCAAGCCAAATATATCAAGGAGATGCTCAAGAAGTTTGATATGGAGGGAAACAAGTCAATCAGCACCCCCATGAGCTCATCATGCAAATTAGACCAAGATGAATCAGGTAAATCTGTAGATCAGAAACTGTATAGAGGTATGATAGGATTTTTATTGTATCTTACTGCAAGTAGACCTGATATTATGTTTAGTGTCTGCATGTGTGCTAGATATCAGGCTAATCCTAAGGAATCACATCTAGTTGCAGTTAAGAGAATTTTTAAATACTTAATAGGAACTAAGAATATAGGGTTATGGTACTCTAAAGAATCTAGCCTAAACTTAATAGGATACACAGATTCAGACTTCGCTGGATGTAAGCTTGATAGAAAAAGTACCAGTGGGTCTTGTCAATTTCTAGGAGAAAACCTAATCTCATGGTTTAGCAAGAAACAAAACTCGGTTGCATTATCTACTGCTGAAGCTGAATATGTTGCAGCCGGGAGTTGTTGTGCTCAAATCTTGTGGATCAAACAACAATTAGAAGATTATGGCATTAAACAAGATAAAATACCTATTAACTGTGATAATACAAGTGCCATTAATCTAACTAAAAATCCAATTCAGCATTCAAGAACTAAACACATTGAGATAAGACATCACTTCATAAGAGATCATGTACTGAATGGTGATGTGACACTACAATTTGTTTGTACTGATGATCAATTAGCAAACATTTTTACAAAACCCCTAAGTGAAGAGAGGTTTAGTGTGCTTAGGAGGGGATTAGGAGTGATTGATCCATCCTAGTGGTAGTTTCCACTAGATTCGTTGATTTTGATGATTAGATTGTGGTTAAAATAGAGTTTCTTTTCAATGATCATCAAATCAGATCATAATTTAGTGATTTTTCCTCATTCGGCACGAACATAACATGATTTTTAGGTGCATGCCAAAGTTAGAGACGACTCGAGTAAGTTTCAGAGTCGGCTCCTAAGGGGGAGTCGACTCGCGCATTTGCGGGAGTTGACTCGCAAAGATGGCAGCAGAGGGGGAGTCGACTCTCATATAGTCGGGAGTCGACTCGAGGTCTACAGGCGCATAAGGAGAGTCGACTCGTGCATATTCTGGAGTCGACTCGAGGTCGAGTCGACTCGCGACTCAGTGGAGTCGACTCGCAGTCGGGATCCGACTTTTTAACCCTAACTTTGTCGTTTCGAAAACACTTCTTTCTCAGCCGCCACTGTTCACAAGCCCTAGAGCCGACTCCTAGGTCGTCCCCGGTCGTCCCAAAGGCCTTTTCCCGTCGATTTTTCACCGTCCCTTAGGGTTTTCCTCCCTTCCTAGGTCGTCCCCGGTCGTTCCCAAGCCTTCTCCGTCGACCTTTCACCATCCTTTAGGTTTTCATCCCGTTCTAGGTCATTATGCCGCGTAAAACCGTAGTCAGGAAGAGGTCCCGACCCGAGGCCGGTCCCGAGAGGCGCTCCAAGGCTCGGCACGATCCCGCGAGGCCACAACCTCCGGCTCGTTCCCCGCCAAGGGCGGTTCCCGCGAGGCCATTAGCCGGGAAGGCCGTCACCACCGGGAGATATGTCGACTTCGACTATCTCTCCCGGAAAGGGTTCACTATAAGTGATAGACTTAGGGCCCAGGGCTTAGAGTACTTCCTCACCTTAGATCTCCCCACATATCCAGGGCTCATTAGAGAGTTTTACGGTACCGTCCATCGGAGAGATGGGGGTATCGAGGGCACGGTAGCCGGTGTCCCTCTGTTCATTACGGAGGATCTTATTGCCCACATCCTCCACCTTCCACTAGTAGGGGTGGCTCCCACACATCCCGAGGACAGGGTTGAGGCCCTTACGGCCGTTCTAGGGCATCCACCCCAGTCACCCTTAGACGAGGTATCCGCTAGCTCACTTTCGATTGAGATGCGGATCCTCCTAAGTATATTGTCTAGGTCCATCTTTCCTAAGACCGGGAGATTTGACTTTGTATCTGAGAGAGACCTAGCTCTCATGTTCTACATGCTTCATGACACCCCAATCAACTTTCCCAAACTCATATATCGATACATGTGTGAGCCACTAGACAGACCTAGGCTCACTTTGCCCTACGGTATGGTCTTCACCTTGTTATTTAGGGAGTACGAGATTCCTATCCCTGAGGGGGAACCCTTTCGCGCATTGCGATGGACTGATCGCACGCGTGCAGGGACCCTACACAGGATGGGGTTTCGGAAGAGAGAGGGGACATGGGTTAGGAAGTCTTCCATCACCACACAGACCACCAGACCTTCCCCCAGTCCTGAGCCAGACTCTGACCTTCCTGACTTACCAGACTTTCCATCCACTTCTGCTCCTACCACCTCCGCCGGACCCTCTTCCTCGGCTCCACCATCCATGGAGGTCCGCATCGCTCCTGAGCAGCTCCGGGAGCTGCGGCAGGAGATAGTCCGAGATCTGAGGGATGAGTTGCTTCGGGAGCTCCGAGGTTCGGTGCCTGCTCCCTCTCCCGCTCCATCTTCAGCGTTGGTCCCTTCCCTGACGGCCGTGACTGACATGACGGCTCATGTGCGGGAAGAGATCTACAACATGAGGACTTTGCTCCAGGCCCAGTTTCATAGCATGAGTGAGGTCACGAGCACCACTCGACAGATGAGGGAGGACATCGGTTGTGACATGCACACCACTACCGAGGGGGCCGAGCGCTTGTCGAATGTGCTCATCGACAAGCTGGACGCACTTCAGACGTCGGTGACTGAGCTCTCTACTACACATAGCAGAGCCACTTCGTCCATTATCACTCAGCTCGGGCATGTTACAGATGCAGTCACCCTCCTCATGGAGCAGAGCAGATTGAGAGGAGGAGCTACATCCTCGAGAGGAGGAGCCACGTCCTCAAGAGGAGGAGATACATCCTTGAGAGGAGGAGCCACGTTCTCGAGAGGAGGAGATACATCTTCGAGAGGAGGAGCTACATCCTCGAGGAGACCATAGCTACTTTTTGTGTTTTGTTTTGACTGTATTGTTTTGCCTTATTTTTTGTACTCTCAAATGTATTTACATGCAAATCAATACAATGAGTAGCCATATTTTCTTCAATTCTGTGCCATTTGATGATTGATTGGTTGTGCCATTGATTGTGTGTGCTTACCTTCTTTTTGATACGATGACAAAAAGGGGGAGAAATATGTATAAAATATGTAAAAGGAATCAATGAAAATCAAAAAAACTGTTAAAACACACAAAATTTGTTCTAAGTGGATTTGGTACCTCGAGGCTCATTATCTCTCTTTTGGGGCTCCTAATGGAGTAATCTCCAGAATCTATTCAAGGGATATTCGGAGATTAGCTGAATCCTACTCAAGAACAAATTGACAGATTTTCCCTCTAAAAACAAAAAATTCAGTTCAAAAACTTCAAAGCATTAAAAGAAAATTCAGAGAATCAAAACATAGTAGAATGCATATGTTGAGGGGGAGAATCTGAATATTAATCAAGCTAAATCATTAAAGATATATAAGCCAAACAATTGATTGTATAATATGAAGGCTTATATAATTCCAAATGAAAGGGAGAGCTTTAACTCCGAAATTTATTGTTTCACTCTTTTCAAGCTTGGATAAATTGAATTACCAGACATTTGAATTCAATTATGGATTTTATTTCATTGTTTATTGAGCAATTCACTTTACATATACTCAATGTTTTGTCATCATCAAAAAGGGGGAGATTGTGGAGTGATTGATTAAAACCCTATTTGATTTTGATGAGCTCAAAGCATTTGAGTATATTTCTTGTTTACTAATGAATTCAATTAAGTGTTTCAGTGAAAATCTTGTCTAAGTGTCTCTAGACTTAGTTCATAATATTTTGGATAAGTTAAGAAGTCAGCCTGAACCAAAATCTGAGACTCGAGTCGACTCCAGAGTATCACGAGTCGACTCCAAGCGTATCAAGTTCACTGGCACGGGCTCGAGTCGACTCCGGATAAGTACGAGTCGACTCCGACTTAGAACAGACAGACGAACAGAAAGCATCAACTCAAAACCTGTCAGCGAGTCGACTCCTGAAGTGCGCGAGTCGACTCCGATGTTCACCGAGTCGACTCCGATGTTCACCGAGTCGACTCCAGGGTAGCAAGAGTCGACTCCAAGGAGCCATAGGCAGAAAAGTCAGAGAGCAGTTTTCGGGTCTGAGATTCGAGTCGACTCCAGTGGAACGCGAGTCGACTCCGATGGTTGGCAAGTCGACTTCAAAGAAAGTGAGAGTCGACTCTCAGAGGAACACAAGGAAAAAGTCAGAGAACGTTTTTCGAACTCTGAGATTCGAGTCGACTCCCGCAATACGCGAGTCGACTCCGAGACTCCGCGACCACAAAGAAGACAGAAGACCAATTTACTGTCTTTGAGATTCGAGTCGACTCCCAGACAGCTAGAGTCGACTCCAAGGCAGCTCTACATCAAAAAGACAGAAGACAGTGTTTTGGAAACTGAGAGCCGAGTCGACTTCGGGGAAGTTCGAGTCGACTCCAAGACTGGACGAGGCAAAAGACAGAAGATAGGGAGTTCGGGCTCTGAGCGCCGAGTCGACTCCCAGGATTGTCGAGTCGACTCGAGTGGACCAAATTCAAAAATAGATCCACGGACTCCATGGGATGAGCCGACTCCGAGAAAGCCAAGTCAGCTCCAGAAGTTGGCGAGTCGACTCCAGGTCAAGACGAGTCGACTCCCAGTCTAAGAGGCTACTTTAATTCAAATCTGAAACAGTTGCCGAGTCGACTCTAGAAAAGCATGAGTCGACTCCCGCTACAGCCGAGTCGACTCCTGATCGCGCGAGTCGACTCCAACCCACCAACGGACACATTGTCAGGGTGTACAGAGTGTGCAGAACGGGCAGAAAAAGCTCTCTAACGGCTAGTTTCCGTGGGGGTTGGTTTAAATAGCCACAGAGGACTGTAGCAAAGAAGAGAACAACCATTCCACTCCAAGTAATCAAGCTTTCAATCTCTGCAACTTGTTCTTCAACGAAAAAGAGGGAAGAGCAGCATTAACTGCATCCACCTACTTCTTTCCAACATTGAAAGAGCCTCCTCCTGCATTCAAGTCGACTACACATTCAAGAGGAGACCCGAAGTTCAAGAAGCCCTTCCTCTTCTCCAACTTAAAAGCGTTTGAGGGCTCTTAACTTCGTTATTGTTCATATTGCCATTTATCTGCTTTTGAGAAGCTGTATTTTTCTGTTTGTTCTTTTCATCTACACATTGTCTTTGCTTGGTTCAATCGGGGGATTGAATCAAGGGTATAGAGGTTGGTTGGTGAGCTGAGTGTAAAACCAACGTGTAAGGGTTCGATTGTGATCCCGGAAAAACAATCGGGGTTGGTTCTAGTCGGTGAGCCTGGGAAAACCGACCGAGTTCGTTGTGAGCTCGTAAAACAACAAGTTTGGTTGTGAGCTTGGAAAACAACCGGCTGTAATCCAAGGGGTTATAGTGAATTCCCAAGTGAGACTTGGGGAGTGGACGTAGGAGCAAGGGTTAGCTCCGAACCACTATAAAACTTGGTGTTTGTGATTGATTGTCTCTCTTTCTCTTACTCTCATATCACTCACAGCACATAGCAATTAATCGAACAACTTGCAATAGCTTTAATTAGTCATCCACATCGTTTTAAATTGTAAGATTATTTTAAAACCCAATTCACCCCCCCTCTTGGGTTATCTATCTGGGCAACATAATTATCTAAAGGCTTATTAGATCTGAAAATTGAATGATCATGCATGCTGAAAATTTCTGCATGCAGATTTTTTCTAGGGTGCTGATTTTTACATGCTGATTTTTATGTGATAAAAGGATAATTCTAATTGCATTGTTAATGGGATTACAAAGTTTAGAATCATGATTAGCATGATCAGCAACCTATGTCATGAGATAATCAGTTAGTTTTCAGATCTGAAAATTATAATTGCTGCATGTGGTGATGATCATAGGATTCAAACCCTTTTGGTATCAAATGTAATGACCTGCGATGTGATATGTGATGTCATGTAATTTTTCAGATGCTTGCATGCATCTTATTTGATGTTTTGAGAGGCTTGCATGCCTCCTAAAAGGAGATATAATTTATTATTATTTTTATTTTACATCTGGTTGTATTTCTGTGATGTGATGTACGTCAACGATCAAGTTGAAGACAAGGCATGAGATGAACAGGTGATCTAAGCGGTTGATGGCGATTGGATCAAGAGTTGATCAAGGATCGAATCAAGGAGGCTTGGAACCAATTCAAGAGTTGAAGACCAATTGATCGATTGACGTGCATGTGCTTGTAATACGACCTAACTAGAATCCATGATCATCACCTATTTAAAGTTTAGCTTTAATTATTGCTGCGATTATAACTGCCTGCAATGTGCCATTTGCATGTGATGTGAATGAAAGTCGGGTAGATAGGTTTACATGTGATGTAACAAATCCAATTGAGACCTAAATTAAAAACCTCCTCAATCAAGTCGAGAGTGAACCGACATGAGCAAGTCATATTAGATTAATTGATCTAATTGGTGTCTAGGAAAGCATGAAAGGTGGTTACTTAATTAGGACCTTACTCTCTGAGTGAGGGGAGCCTCCCACCTGCTTACCTGGCCAATTGTTCGATTACCTCTTATGAAGAGCTCAAGTTGCAAACACTAAGACCTGATTAACCAATATTAAGTCAATAGGTCTTCCACTGTAGTAGAGCTGCTAAGGCCTTTCTGATGTTGATTTGTCTCGGCTGGATACAGTGGTCAAGTTGCATCGGAGGGCTGGACCTCTCTATAGACATGAGATGTTGTAGGGTAAAGGTGGGGTTGGGCACCAATAACTGTTAGGTGAGGACCCAATGACGACTTTATTCCTACGGTTATACGGTGGGTCTGACTTAACTAAGAAATGGGACCAATAACTGTTAGGTGAGGTTTTCATGGCTTAGAGACCAAGTTACACTGCAACATGCTTGAGAAGCATTGTACAAGAGTTGTACATTCATCGATCTATGTGTCACCAATAACTGTTAGGTGAGGTGGCATGTAAATCAATGGAACCGCAGTACCCACTAGAAATCCTAGTCGTGTAGGATTTCCGTTTTCCTACCAGGAGAGTGTGAGGAATTCGAGAAAATAGTGGGAGGTACATTTGTTCTAAAAGATCTTAGAACAGATTAATAATCAAGTACAAAAGTCTAACTAGAATCTTTACTCTCTACAGATACAATGTCAGCTTCAAACCCTTTGACCCGTATTCTTGAGACCAACCGATTGACCGGAACCAATTACAAGGACTGGCTTAGAAACCTCAAAATTGTTTTGGACTGTGAGAAAATAGGCTACATACTCGATTCAGATATCCCCACACTACCAACACGTCCTACTGATGTTCAGCGTCAGAAGCATCAAAAATGGATGGATGATGACATTAGAGTTAAATGCTATATGATGGCATCCATGTCAAGTGAACTCCAATGCCAGCATGAAAATATGAAGACTGCTAGGGACATACTGGCACACCTGCAAGAGTTGTATGGTGAGCAGAGTTGCACAGCTCGTTTTGAAGTGTCCAAGAGACTCTTCAAGACAAAGATGCGCGAAGGGCAGTCTATCCATGATCACGGTCTGACTATGATCAAGGACCTAGAGGAGCTTGAGAAGCTCGGAATGAACATGCACAAGGAATTACAAGTAGATTTGATCCTACAGTCACTTCCTGATTCATTTGGTCAGTTTATAGTAAACTACCACATGAATAAGATTGAATGTACTAAGACTGAACTGATAAACATGTTGGTAACTGCTGAGGGAGCCTTGAAAAGTTCAAGGGGCAATGTCCTTACTGCTGAGTTGACTTCTGGTTCCAAGAGAAAGTCTACTTGGAAGAAAAAGAAGCCTGCTAAGAAGCAGAAGAAAGACAAGAAGCCAAAGAAGGAAGTTCAAAAGAAAAGGGCCAATGACAAAGGAAAATGTTTCCACTGCAATATCGACGGCCACTGGAAGAGAAACTGTCCTTCATACCTCGAGAGCCTGAAGAACAAGAAAGGTGACACACCTTCAGAAGGTATAGACT
The DNA here is from genome assembly GCF_009389715.1 of Phoenix dactylifera. NCBI lineage: Eukaryota > Viridiplantae > Streptophyta > Magnoliopsida > Arecales > Arecaceae > Phoenix > Phoenix dactylifera. The sequence continues at coordinate 42,732 of NW_024068709.1, forward strand.
TGCTCATAATTGAAACTAATCTAACGGTTTCTTCTACTTCTAGTTGGGTTATAGATTCTGGTTCTAGTGCTCATTTGTGCACTACCATGCAAGGTCTAAAGGAAAGTAGAAGGCTGGCGGAAGGTGCGGTAACCCTTCGGGTTGGCAACGGGGCAAAAGTTGCTGCTGTGGCTGTGGGCACCTACCATCTGCGACTACCGTCTGGTTTTAGTTTATTACCTAGAAACTGCTATTATGTACCTGTTGCTAGCAGAAATTTGATTTCTGTTTCATGTCTAGCACAGGAAGGTCATATTTTTACTTTTGACAAAGACTGTTGTTCTATTTATTTCAGAAATAAAATAGTTGCACGTGGTTTTATGATCGACAGTCTCTATCATTTACATATGGATGTATCTGTGAATGTTACCGAGCAAGAAGTGAATGCCAAAGGATCCAAGAGATCCAAGGATGAGATAAACCAAAGATATTTGTGGCACCTCAGGCTTGGCCATATTGGAGAGGATAGAATGAACAAAATGGATAAAGATGGGCTTTTAGGCTCATTGACTTCCGAGTCATATCCAGTTTGCGAGTCCTGTCTTCAAGGAAAAATGGCTAGATTGCCCTTTGTAGGACAAGGGGAGAGGACCATTGAAATACTTACCCTAGTACATACAGATGTATGTGGCCCATTCGATGTGCTAGCCAGGGGACGTTATTTGTACTTCATTACCTTTATCCGATGATTATTCACGGTATGGGTATGTGTATCTTATGAGACATAAGTCTGAATCTTTTGAAAAGTTCAAAGAGTTCAGAAATGAAGTAGAAAAACAAACTGAAAAACCCCTTAAGGCTCTTCGATCAAATCGAGGAGGAGAATACCTTAGTGGGAAATTTCGGGACTATCTCAAGAAAAATGGCATAGTCTCACAGTGGACACCTCCGGGTACACCTCAACTCAACGGGGTGTCAGAGAGGAGGAATCAGACCCTATTGGATATGGTCAGGTCCATGATGAGCTTCACTGATTTACCTATGTTCCTTTGGGGAGATGCCTTACTCACAGCGATTTATTTATTGAATAGAGTTTCCTCTAAATCAGTTCCTACCACATCGTATGAGATATCGGATGGTAAGAAACCAAGTCTTGGTCATCTCAAGATTTGGGGATGTCCGGCCCACGTCAAAAGACTACAGGCGGACAAGTTAGAGGCTAGGACCATAAGTGCTCGTTTTATAGAATATCCTAAAGAGTCATTAGGATACAATTTTTACATCTCAGAGGATCACAATGTGTTTGTGAGCTGTCACGCCATCTTCTTGGAAAAACAGTTTATCCTTGATAGAGGCAGTGGGAGAAAAATTGAGCTTGAAGAGAAAGTCTCTGAAAAGCAACGAGTCATGGATCCTATTGAACCCATTCATACAGAGCCAGTACACGATGTCCCTCGACCACCTCGTAGATCTAGTAGGGTCTCCCATCCTCCCGATAGATACTTAGGTATACTAGAAGAGGATACCGAGGAAATGTTCCTAGTGGGAGATAGGGATCACATACAGGATCCCAAAACCTACAACAAGGCGATATCTGATATCGATTCCGAGAAATGGCTGGAAGCCATGAAGTCAGAGTTAGACTCCATGCATTCCAACCAAGTCTGGACCTTAGTAGATCCACCAGAAGGTATTGTACCTATTGGATGCAAATGGATCTACAAAAGGAAAATAGGTTCGGATGGAGAGGTAGAGACCTATAAGGCAAGGCTTGTGGCGAAAGGGTATAGTCAGCGCGAAGGCATTGACTATCAGGAGACCTTTTCACCTATAGCCATGCTAAAATCCATCCGAACATTGCTTGCCATTGCAGCATTTCATGATTATGAAATCTGGCAGATGGATGTGAAAACTGCTTTCCTGAATGGATATCTTGATGAAGATATCTATATGGAGCAGCCTTTGGGTTTCACTTCCAGTGATGGAGATCACAAGGTCTGCAAGCTGCAAAGGTCCATCTATGGACTAAAGCAAGCATCTCGGAGTTGGAACACTCGTTTCGATGACGCAATCAAAACGTTTGATTTCATCAAAAACGAAGAGAAACCGTGTGTTTACAAAAAGGTTAGTGGGAGTGCTGTCGTTTTTCTCGTACTGTACGTAGATGACATTCTCCTGATTGGGAATGATATTCCCATGCTAACCTCGGTCAAGGTCTGGTTGTCAAAAGAATTCTCCATGAAAGACCTTGGGGAAGCATCCTATATTTTGGGAATAAAGGTCTATAGAGATAGATCTAAAAGGATGCTTGGCCTATCACAGAAGATGTACATAGAGGAGGTGCTGAAAAGGTTCAGCATGGAAAACTCCAAGAGGGGTCTCTTACCCCTAAGACATGGAATTCATCTCTCCAAGAAGATGTGCCCCAACACATCTGAAGAGATTCAACGCATGAGCAAGATTCCCTATGCATCAGCAATAGGGAGCCTCATGTATGCCATGCTATGTACACGACCTGATATAGCTCTTGCTGTGAGTGTCACAAGTAGATATCAGTCAAATCCAGGTGAAGAACACTGGACAGCTGTGAAGAATATTCTTAAGTACTTGAGAAGAACTAAAGATTTATTCTTGGTTTTTGGAGGATCATCAGAGTTAAAGGTAGAAGGGTACACAGATTCAGACTTCATGACTGATGTCGATGATAGAAAGTCAACATCTAGATATGTGTTCTTGTGCAATGGTGGTACGGTAAATTGGAAGAGTTCTAAACAACCGATCATTGCTGATTCTACTATGGAAGCTGAATACATCGCCGCCTCTGAAGCTGCTAAGGAAGGCTTCTGGTTCAAAAAATTCATTGCAGAGTTGGACGTGATGACATCAGATGCCATAACACTCTACTGCGATAATAATGGCGCCATAGCTCTTGCTAAGGAGCCAAGGTCTCATCAGAAGTCCAAGCATATAGAGCGGCGCTTCCATCTCATACGCGACTATGTTGAGAAGAAATATGTAGAGGTGCAGAGAGTAGACTCCGCGGATAACGTGGCAGACCCGTTCACTAAGCAGCTAAGTCAGCAGAAGACTGAAGCCCACCTTGAGAAGATGGGGCTTAGATATATGACTAATTGGCTTTAGTGCAAGTGGGAGATTGTTAGATATATGCCCTAGAAGCCAATCTGGCTGACACATTGTTAATTCTAGGGACATAATTTTGTACTTGACTATTTATTATTGAATAAATAAAAGGCATCTTTTCATTCATATTATTTATGTGTCTATGAATCGTCCAAGAAATTAATAAGATGATGATACATATTCTCAAGAGTTGAGAATTTGAGCCATGTATCATTGGTGGTTAATTTCTAAATGCTCCTGATCAATGGATCATCACGAGGACGGTGATCCATCCGATCAGTGCACAGATCACTTTCGTTCTGGATGGACGAGACTTGAGTCCACAGTGTAGGGACACTGAAGTGATAGTGCAGGTGCTTGTTAGAGAACAAGGGTACTGAGCGTGACCAAGACAAGAAGTCACTTGGATGTCTATCCACTCGTCAGTGACTTGCTTGATGTTGCAGTAGTGTGACTGGTCCTTTGACCTGCGGTGCTTCGGCTACTCACAGTGAGGTTATTGTAGTTTGACTGCACACATACATGGTCTCTAGCCATATGGGTCCATGCAGTGTAGATTGGCTGCAGTAAGTTCACTGTAGGAGTAGGGTATGCACCTATAAGGAATCTATCGACCTTGATAGATAAGGAGAGATCCTATGTGATTTATAAGACTGAGTTCGTAAGACCTCGGCCGGAGCAGTATGCACAGTGGAGAAAGAGTTTTTCACTCTCGAACTCAAGTCGAATAAATCTTCACATATGACAGACGATGGGGTTTGACGAGTTGTCCATGACCTCCGTCCTGTAGGGATCCATGATAATAGGACTGTATCACATGATAACTGCACCTAGAGGTTCATCATTCTATTCTACTGGGTAGCCACTACATGCTGCTAGGTGTCACTGGTGGATGGTGGGACTTACAGGGATTATCTCGATGATCGATAAATCCTAATGAGTAGAGTTGGAATCGTTCCAACCCATTGAAAGAAGTTTTCAATGATATTGTGATAGAGATCGCAATATATCTCACTACCAGTCAGAATAGAACCTATGGGGTCACACACACTAGAAGTATTGACCGATCCGATGGTTGAAAAGTGATTATGAATCACGAGTAATCAATTCGATTGATAAATAAGTTGAAGAAGGAACAATGGGAATTAATTAATTGGACTTGAAACAAGAGTCCTACTTCGAGTAGGATTCCTAGAGTCCTAATTAGATTAGGACTGGAAATCCTAGTTGGAGTAGGACTGGGATTCCTACTTGGAGTAGGATTCCTACAATCCTAATTAGATTAGGATTTTGAATTCATCTTTGGATTCCTACTTAGAAAAGGATTCCTAGAAATCCTAATTGGATTAGGACTTCGGATTCAAATAGAGTCCTAATTGGATTAGGACTAAAATTAAATATGTCCTAATTTGGATTAGGGTTTCTTAAGTCACAATTAATTATTAATCTAATGAATCAATAAGACTCCTAATTGGATTAGGATTGAAGAGTTCAATTGAGTCAAAATTGATTTAAGTTCTAATTGGATTAGGACTTACCTAGATTGGATCCAAACTGGTTCATCCTTGGGCTAAGCCTAATTGGATTAGGGCTTGACCACATTAGGGCATCCCAATCCTTACTTAATAAAGATTAGGGCAACCATGAAGGAGGGGCTCACGCCCCTCCTCCTTTGATCCTTTGGTGCGGCAACAAGAGGGGCCGGCGCCCCTCTTGGTAATACATCAAGGGCTCCTAACTTGTAGGAGCCCTAGATGGTTATAAAAGGAGGGCAAAGGGGGCCGGCGCCCTAAGTGATTCTTCTCCCCTCCTTGCAGCCGTAGCCACCCTCTCCCCTCTCCTTGGTTCAGCCGCAAGCAAAGGGAAGAAAAGAAGAAGCCTTGGCGGCCTCCTCCCCTTCCCTTCCTTCATCCAACGCAGGGAAAAGAAAGGCTGCAGTAGGGGCTTTGGTTCTTCTTCAAGATCCCTCCTTCTTCCTCCTCTCAAGCACAATCAAGGGTTGATTGAAAGAGAGGAAATCAGCCATCAAAAGAAGTTTTTGCAAGGGAGCTAGCACCCCAGGAAAACTAGAGAGCTTTGATCGGATCTCTGCTTCGTATGGATACCCGTAGAGGCCGGACACTTGAACGGCTTCAAGCGAACCCTCTTTCTAAACCACGAACTCAGATTTGCGGTGATCATCTACCCGCACAAGGTGAAGATCTGATCTTCTAATATATTTAAAAGTTTTTAATCCTTACCTATCTACGAATGGTTCATGAAACAACGTTCATGCGATGAACGTCGATCCCGCTTATGCCGATTCCGCTGCCATCTGAATTTTTTTGAAATATCAGCGGCATAGGCAGGTTTCCAACATTGCCAGCACCAGTGTGGGATGCATTGACAGAATTAAGCTGTTACTTTAGAGATTTATGCAACACAACTTTGCGTGTCCAAGATATGGAGGTTCTTGAGAAAAATATTGTGGTAACTCTCTGCAAACTTGAGAAGATATTCCCTCCTGCATTTTTTGACTCAATGGAGCACTTACCCCTTTGAAAGGTAACAATTTCTGTAAATCCATTAAATAGTTTCTTTGTATCCATTAAATTTGAGAAATTAACATATTAATCTTATTTATAGGCTTATGCATGATATAAAGCAGAAGGTAAAGAATCGAGCATCGATTGAAGGTTCTATTGTTGAGGCTTACATCATAGAAGAAATATCAACTTTCTGTTCGCATTATTTTGAGCCTTCTATACAAACGAGGTTAAATCAAGTTCCCCGTAATGAAGACGAAGGGGAGTTTGATCTCGTGGATCGTCTATCCATTTTTACTCATTAAGGTCGGCCTTTTGGGAAACCTTTTGGAAGGCATTTGACTACTCAGGAGTTTAGTGCTGCTGAATTATACGTTCTTCTGAATTGTGCGGAGGTTCAACCTTTTGGAAAGTAAGTTACACAAGTACTTAATTATAATCATGCTTAAAAATGCATATGGAGTACAATATATGTGATTATAGCTTTTGTCTTGTAGGTATTTTGATGATTATATCCGCCAATCTTGTCCAAATATAAGCCAAATAGATTTGGAAAGACGACGCGAAATGGCGTTTCCGGCTTGGTTTAGGTCATATGTGAGTACATAATTCATAAATATAATAATAAATTAGACTTTCTCTTGATTTATTCTTATGATATTATTTTTATCATGCTAGGTTAACGACAGTAAAAATCATGTTGATGGGCGCTTAAAGGACCTATCATATGGCCCTGGGAATAAAGTTAAATGTTATAAAGGCTACTTTGTGAATGGGTACAGATTTCACACCAAAGAATATGGAAAGGATAAAAGAACCTTCAACAGTGGTGTGTGCATTAATGGAAGCAGTTACAATGACTTTGAGAGTGACTATTATGGGATGTTGGTTGATATTATCGAGTTAGACTATTTTGGGGTTGGTAATAAAGTAGTGTTATTCAAATGTGACTGGTATGATAGAGATAAAGGTATGAAAGTGCACCCTCAACATGGCCTCGTTGAGATCAATTACAAACTAAGACTTCCAACCAATGATCCTTTTGTATTAGCTCAACAAGCACATCAGGTGTTCTATACTGGTTACCCAGGTAAGAAGAAGAATCGAAGATTGTGGTGGGCAGTAATTAAGACAAAAGCTAGAGGTAGGTTCACTCCTAGTGGGACAGAAGATAATTTTCTTGATTTTTATCAAGAAGAAAACCACAGGATTCCTACCCCAATCTCGATGACAGATGAGCTTGATGATCCAGACATTTTGGTTGGTGTTAATAGAGATGTAGAAGATATTGATGTAGCAGAAATTGAGTTGACAACTAACCAAATGGAAGAGGACTTTGAGGATGAAGAAGAAGATTTTGAAGATGAACAAACCGAGGAAGAGGAGCATGAGGCTGAGGAAGATTAAAATACAACATGCATATTTATGAATGCTAATATAACTAATTTTAGATTTATAAATTATAATTGTGCAGACATGAGAAAGAGCAAAGGGAAAGCAACAGGTCCACTGATTGTTCTTTACTTTGATTGGATTTGTTGACATTTATATTGTGAAATAACTACAACTTTTTATTGTTGTGCAGCTATGGCCAAGAAAAAAGGGAAACCAAGAGGTAATGGAAAAGCAGCTTTAATACTGGCTGCTACTCAAGTTCCTCCTCAACCTCCTAGGTTGCCTGAGCGTGTCGAGGAATGTCATGATGATGATGATTACATTCCTGATGGGGACATGATTGAAGAGATGGATACAAATGAAGAAATAAATGATGAAGAAATGAATGGTGCAGTGCAAAATCATGAGGATACAATGAATGAGGATCAGATGAATGATGAACTTGGGATTGATCCAAGACAGAGCAATGGCCGAGAGCCAACCCTTAAAGCCCCTGCTGATGCAAATGAAAAAGTGATTGTTAGGTGCACAAGAGGAATGTATGAAAATATCACGTTCTTCTATCACTAATTTGAATTTATGTGTTTGTTGCATTTATAGTATTTAATTTATTTTCTAATGAATATTTTTTAAATTGCAGGTTTCTTGATTATGAGGTCAGTCACAAAGCTGTTGCTATAATGCGCCAATTTTTCAATGGTTCGTGGTTGTCATGGAGGGAGGTCCCTACACATGCTAAAGTTGGAATGTGGAACAAATTTGAGGTGATGTAATTAATTTATATTTCTTATCACTAACTTTTGCCCTTGTTGCACATGCCAATTAGTAAGTCTAATTACTTGCGATCTATATATTGTTAGGAGATACACACAATTCCTCTAGGACAATTGCATCATGTGCATCAAGTTTGGAACAAGCATTGTCAGCAACGGTTGACAACCTCATTAGGGAGGGTCAGAAGCCAAAAGCTTTTGGAAGCAAAAGGAGATTTAAATAGAGCCCGTGATAAACCCCCTAATTGGATCTCTAGAGAAAATTGGAATAAGCTAATTGACATTTGGATCTTTCCAAAATGGAAGAAGAAATCAGAAGCCAACAAAAACAATAGAAACACCATGAAGAATGGTAGCATCTCTAAACACTGTGGAGGATCAATTGCATTTGTCAATCATGACGAATGACTGGTACACATCTTTATTCAATTAGATTTCTATAATAATTTTTATATTACTGTTCAATCATCTCAAATCAGCCCATTATATGTTAATAAATTTTTTCTTTTCTCTTTTGTAGAAATTAAAGTTAGGTAGGGAGCCAACAATAGTTGAATCTTTTAATCGGACGCATAAGACAAAGCAAAGCATGGGAGGATATGTAGATAAGAGAAGTGAAGCTGTCATGGTAAGTATAATTTTTTTATGATTCATAAATATTATTGAGCTTGCTCAGGTTTATCTCTTATTTGATCCACCATAATGTTTTTCTCTTCTTTTAAATCAACTGGCAGGCAAAGTATTCAGCTGAATACTCCAAAATATATGGTGATGCCTCCACCTCAGATGCTCCTCCACGTGATTATGACTTGTGGTTTGAGGCAACTGGTGTCCCAACTCATGGCCATGTCTATGGCTTTAGTCCCCTAGAGGATCTCACTGGAATTATTGGGCAATCATCATCCTCTTCCACCTCTATAAGTCAAGCTCTAGAGCTGTACACTCATGAAGACCTTCTACGTATTCTTGAGCAGGAAAAGAAAAAATGGCAAGAGGAGGTTCTTCAAAAGATGAGAGAAGAGATTGGCTTTGGACCAAGGCATGCAGATCGGGGGAGTAATGGTGATTCTGGTTTTGCTGATCATGCTTCATTATGATTATTTTTGCCTTAGATGATACGTCTTTGCATTCCTAGGAGGAATAAAATCTCTGTTGATCTCTATGACATATTTTTAGACTTTGATTTAGATGGATTTAGAACATGTTGATGCCTATTTTGAATGATATTTTAAATGCTTTCTGCGTTATGTTGAATGCCTTTACTGTTAATGATATTATTATTATTATTATTATTATTATTATTATTATGAGCCAATCAATGTACCAAATATACCAGGTTATTAGATTGTGATCAGTGACCAAATTTTGGTTACTAAATTGTTTACCAATTATTGTGACAGCAGTCATAAACTTAGTGACAGGATTTTAGTTAATAAAAATTGATTTTGCTCAGAGCGTTTGTAACAAATTAGTGACGGTAACCTTGTCTTGAGAGTTAGTGATGGGATTAATGACAAATGTAGTGACAAAATGTGTGATCATGTTTGTGACGATTAAATCTGTCACTGAAGGTTGTGACAGATCAGTGACCAAACTTGTGACCGCATTCTGTGACAAAATCAGTGACCAAGTTACCTTCGTCACTAACGCCGCAACTGGATAGTGACGGAAAATACGTAATTTCTTAAATATTTAATTCTTGAATTTGTAACGGCTTAGTGACGGCGGTTCTATCACAAAGGTTAGTGACGGGAATCGCCGCCGTCACTGAGAATTTAGTGACGCATGTTTTTGTAACCAATTCAGTGACGGGAGCTCCGGTCATAAATTTCGTATTAGTAACCGGAAACACGGTATAGTGACGAAAATCTCCGTCACTATACGCGTATTTTCTGGTAGTGATTGTTGCAGGAAGTTGCTGTGCCCAAATCCTATGGATTAAGCAACAACTCGAGGACTATGGCATAAAACAAAATAAAATTTCTATAAGGTGTGAAAACACTAGTGCCATAAATCTGACTAAAAATCCCATACAACACTCAAGATCTAAACATATAGAAATCAAATATCATTTCATAAGAGATCATGCTTAAAATGGGGATATAAAAATGGAATTTATAAATATTGATAAACAAATTGTAGATATTTTCACTAAACCTCTTAATGAAGAAGTCTTTTGTAAATTTAGAGGTGAATTATGTATTTGTGATCCTTTTTGATGACTGATTATGAATGATAAATTGTATATTTTGATTGACTATTATTGGTTGAATTTTAGTTGATTTGATATATGGTTTACAATTGATTTTTAAATCATATTTAAAAAGATTTTGTCTCTTGAACTGTCTAAGGAGACGACTCTTGTAAATGAGGAGTCGACTCACGTAGTAAGGGACGACTCTTAAGCTAAAAGAATCGACCCCTAACTTACAGGAGACGACTCTAAAGTTAAAAGAGTCGACTCCTAATCTACAGGAGATGATTCATAAGTTGAATGAGTCGACTAAAGTGGAAACTATTTGAAATGGATTTTAAGGACTTTTTCTCTCTCTCTCTTTGAAACGTTGAACCTGAAACGTTTCATACCCCTTAAAGCATCTTCAGCCTTCAAACTCTCTTTCAAACAAAAAAAAACCTCCAAAATTCTAGAAAACCTTTCCAAGGTCCCGATTGATCTTCCAATGGTGAGAAGAAAGCAGCTTACATCTTGCTGACCCAAAGATTGATTTTGTTGATCACAAAACCTTGAAGTATAATTACTAATGTTTGTGTTGCAAGAAGAAAGATAATTTGTTTTGCAAGGAATATAGCAAGTTGGAAAAATACAAGAAGACCTCAAAAGATCTCAAGAAAAGTTGGAAGAAAGCCACACTTCATTGGCCTAAGGTTTAAGTTCAAAGGATTCAAGTTGGAGGAGCAAATTCCAAGAAAAATTCAAACGAACAATCCTCGAGTCGACTCCTGGAAGTTCAGAGTCGACTCTGGCACTCTGGAGTTTCAAGAAACAGTGCTCGAGTCGACTCCTACTATTTACGAGCCGACTTCCACAGAAAAAGATAAAGAAGTGAGTTTCAGAGCTACAGTGCTCGAGCCGACTCCAGCTACAGTGCCGAGTCGACTCCTACTTCATTCGAGCCGTCTCTCTCAGTCAGGACAGAAAGTAGTTTTCAGCGCTACAGTTCTCGAGCCGACTCTAGCTACAGTGCGAGTCGATTCCAGCTACAGTGCCGAGTAGACTCATATTCACGAGTCGACTTCTACTTCAGCCGAGTCGACTCAAGCACGCTGGGAGGCATAATGGCTAATTTTTTTCTCAACTCCAACGGCTCTATTTTTGTTTCTAACGGCTAGATCTTTGTTCCACACCATCTAAAGCTATAAAATCAAGGGGAGAGCAAGGAAAGAAGGACAGATGTGGAAGAGAACACATAGGGAAGAGATTTTAAGAGAAACCTCTCAAAAGCATAAAAGGGCCATTCAAAGCAAAAGAGAGAGAAGAAAAGCATTTGAGTGTATCCCAAAGCTTCCTCTCCAACTGTGTGTTGCCTCAGTGATCCTCTAGCTCGTGCGAAATTAGAAGAGGGTCAAGTAAAGGAGAAGCCGAGTTCTTTCATCTGCAAACCTTGTTTGAGGGCTTCTTCTCTTTACTCTATTTATTTATATTGTTATATCTGCTTATTTGAGAAGCTTGTATTTGTTTTAAACTCCTATTCTGATATCTTATAACTTGATTCAATCAAGGGATTGAATCAAGGGGTTAAGGGTTGTTGGTAAGCCAGTCAAAACCAACGTTGTAGGTTGTAGTTGGTAATCCGGAAAAAACCAACTGAGTTCGTTGTGATCTCGTAAAAACAAGTTAGGTTGTGAGCTTGTAAAACAACCGGCTGTAATCTAAGGGATTATAGTAAAATTTCCAAGAGATCTTGGGAAGTGGATGTAGGTGCTGGGGTGCACCGAACCATTATACATCTTTGCGTTTGTTATGCCTTATCTCTTATGCTTCATGCCTTACATTCATACTTGATTGTGCAATATCTCTAGCTTTGTCTCCCACTACTTTATTTGTAATTGTCTAGAGCTAAAGTAAGATAACATCTTATCATTCCGCTACATTCAATTCAAAGTTAATTAGGAAACATAATTTTTAGAAAACCCAATTCACCCCTTCCTCTTGGGTTGTCACCTTGGGCAACAAGTGGTATCAGAGTAGGTGCTCTTCTATTATTTATCGTCTTAACTGACTAGAGCCAAAGATTATGACAGCCCCACATAACATATTATTTGCTGAGGGACTTTCCACAAATAGACCTCCACTGTTTGATGGAACTAACTATATTCAATGGAAAGCTAGAATAAAAATTTTTGTTCAATCACAAAACTATGAGTTATGGAATATCATAATAAATGGCCTTCACACACTCTCTCAAGCTGTTAATGAAAAAGACTTAGCATAATTGAATGCTAATGCTATGAATATACTATATTGTGCTATCCATGAAACTATATTTAATAAGATTTCTGCATGCTTATCTACTAAAGAAATCTAGGATACTTTAAAAAATATTTATGATAAATTTCAGATTAGCTCATATGTGTTTCAGTTACATACTAATAGTGAAACTGCAGGAAAAGCTTTTGAATCTCCCCAATTAGAAAGAAAGGAGGTGATAAAAATAAGGATCCATCCTCAAACACTGAAAAATTCAAAAGCTTCTTAAAGACAAAGAAGAAGAGGAAGTAAGAAGAAAGAAAGAAAGAAATTAAGAAAGCCTTGACCAAGAGAGAGTCAAGCAAGAAATTGAAAGCTAGGAGCAACAATGAACTACAAGAGGTAACTAACTTGTGTTTTATGGCACAAGAAGATAAAGTAGAATCTGAATCTAATTTTACACCAAATGAATTTCATGAAGAGTACTCTTATGATGAACTATTAAATGCTTTTCATGATTTGTATGGTGAATATAAAAAATTGTCTATGAAGAACAAGAATCTTAAAAAGCTAAATCTGAAAATTTCAGAAGAAAGAAATTCTATTGCTGAAATACAAGACAAATTAAATTCTAAAAATGAAAGCTTAAGGTTAAATTCAGAAGAATTGATTCAGAAAAATCATAACTTAATTAAAGAAAACCAAAACTTAAGTGAAGAAGTTAACCAACTGAAATCTCTTATTAACAAATTCACTGTAAGTTCAGAAAGATTAAAAATGATGTTTGAAAGTCAACATGCTGTTTTTGATAAATCAAGACTTGGCTTGACTTCTTTGCTTAACAATAAATCTCTAGAGAAAAAGGTTATCAATTCACCAAGCAAACCATTAAATAAGACAACTTATTTCAAACATGAAAAGAATGGGCATAACAACTTTACCTATCGTTCTAACACAATTAAATCAAGCGGTAAAGTTATTACAATTAAACAGATTTGGGTTCCAAAAGGAACCATATGCCCTAACCCCCAAAGACCCAAGCAAGCTTGGGTACCTAAAATGAATAACTAAGATTATCTTGTCAAAGCAGCTCTTGAAACTCATGTGAAACTCTTGAAGGGTTTTATCACATTATAATGGGCAGCAGAAGCTAGGGATTTTAAAAATTTCTTAATAAAGTCCATTGACATGAAACCCTAATAAAGCCTAGATCACCTTAATGGTAACAATCAAACAATATAAATATAAATACTGAAATAGAAGAATACCTGTAACGCCAAATCTAAGTTTGTAGAATCTCCACGAGGCGTCCAAGTGTCCGCCCTCCAACGGTGATCCACACGAAAACTCGATCAAGACTTTAGCTCCAAAGATTTTTGATCCTTAATGCTGAATCCTTCCAAAGGATTTAAACTGGTTTGCTTTCTCTCCTCTCTTATTTTTTTTTCATCTTTCTAAATCACTTCTAATATTTTTTGTCCTAAAGAAGACCTCCTTGTCTTGGCTTAGGACACTCTAGAAGCAATGTTAGAAAGAGACAAAGGGTTGTAAGAAAGAAGGGATAAGGGAGAGAGAATGCGGTGGAGTTGGAATGAAGAATACGGTGGAATAGCTCCCTATTTATAGATGTGAAGGGATGCATCTTAGCCATTCCTTCATGCATCAAAGGGTGTGATAAGAGGATGCCAACAAGAGAGAGAGGGAGGCGTATCAAGCTTTAGAAAAAGCCGTATCTAATGATATGCTTCTTTCTCACGTCTCCTTCTTAAATCCTGATGATCCAAGGGCCCAAATGCAGGGAACCAAAGCCAATGGTCCAGATCTAGGCACCATCTAATGGTCTAGATCTAGGCATCATCATCCAGGGTGCCATCCAATGGTCCAGAAGCAAGATGCCATCACCAATGGTTCAGATTTAGGCGCTGAGCAATGGTCCAGATCTTTCATCCAGGGAGCCATCCAGCGGTCCAGATTCAGTCGCTGAGCAATGGTCCAGATCTTTCATCAGGGAGCCATCCAGTGGTCCAGATTCAGGCGCTGACTAATGGTCCAAATTATTTATCCAGGGAGCCATCCAATGGTCTAGAATAAGACGCCAACCAGTGGACCAGATCCTTCATCCAGAAAGCCATCCAATGGTCCAGATGAAGGCGCCAACCAGTGGACCAGATCCTTCATCCAGGGAGCGATCAATGGTCCAGAAGTGAAGGCCCTATCAAACCCAATCCAATTGGGTTTAACCAACTTAAAGGAAACATTAAACTTAATCAAATCAGGTCTAATTAAAGCCAAATGGGTTCCAACTCTTGGCTAACCCATATTAGGTCATGATCTAATCATATTAGATCAACCTAATCTAAGAATCAGATTCGAATTTAATTTGAATTAAGAGCTAGGTTTGCAACACCTGCTAAGATGTTTATCTTGCAAACATGATCTAATCTAATTAGACCCTTGATAAGTTTTCTTGTGTGTGACCCATTGGATTCCATACTTAGCCAGCAATAGGTGTGAGTGCGAGTTGATCCAACTTGATTAGAACTCTTCTAATCGATTTAAGTCCAAACTGCACGAACCCGAACTTAATAATTAGAATCCTTCTTAATTGGTGATCGAATTAAACTCTTTAATTCGATCAAACCTATAAGACAAGATTGACATCTAGCAACGTGTCATGTCTATCCAAAAAATATGAAATTTGGTGGAAATACCAAAAATATCCTTCCATGTCAAGTTACCGTGTAATTCAATCCTTTAATCAAACTGCATCCCGAATATGTATATGAGTATGAATATATGTCAAACTCAATTTCATATTCATATATTTCTTAATCTTCTAATGATAATTCGAATAATGAAACATTAGAAATTCTTTCTAATTTTCATTGTGCTTTGATCAAAGACTTCCTGAATTATCATATAATTAAAATAAATAGGATGCGATCTTCTCTTACTAGAAGTGATTAATTTCTTGTTGACCTACTCATAACTTTGTACACAATCCACCATATCCAGAAGACCTCGTACACAACTTATTGTCATGAATGAGTGAAAACCAAAATAAGGATTTATGTGCACAAGATACTATAGTGATCTCAGGTCAAAGGATTAGTTGCACAACTCCCACTAAGAGATGAAAGTGAATCCTAGATTCTTCGGTGTTAAGCATGCTGTTTTTTTTTTTTTTTAAAAACCATGGCTGAACCTGATCGGGTTGCCTACGTACCCCTTCATAAGGAGGATCAAGCCATACGTAGTTCTTTTTAAGTTTTAAAATGTAGCGAAAAAATCGAATCAAATAATTTAATTCATGCATGCTTACAAGATCAAATCTAGAAATCAGCAGCTTAAGAACACATAGGATTATGCCGGAATCGTCTAAACAATTATGCTAAAACTTTCATGCATGATTAACTATCAGATCTGAAACTTAAGAACTCTATTCCGATTAATCTCCGAATATCCATTGAATGGATTCTGGAGATATCTCCGTGAGGAGCCCCAAAAGAGGGTAAAACCTCGGGGAATCAGACCTAGATCTTGACACCATAATAAAAGATTAATGTAGGATTAATACCTTTTATGATGGATGAAACTTGTGGATCTGATCCTCGACTTCGCAGCCACGCACACGAATGGCCTCTACGAGAAGTCCACGCGAAGTTTCTGAAGAGATCCAATCCTGCGGAAGTGCTAGCTTGCGCAGAATTTCTTGAGGCTGAAATTTGATCTTCCAAACGCTATCAACTTTTGATCCGCCTTCTTGGAAGAACTTGGAGGAAAGGTTTAAAGGGATTGAAGAGGACTTAGATCTGATCTAAAGACTCTTATCAGGGACCCCTAACACTAATGGCGCAATGGACTTAGAGGAGGAAGAAGTCAGCTAGATTGAATGCAGAATTTTTTCATGCTTGAACTAGGGTTCCTCTCTTTTATTTTCCCTTTTTTCTTCTT
Source organism: Phoenix dactylifera (assembly GCF_009389715.1). NCBI lineage: Eukaryota > Viridiplantae > Streptophyta > Magnoliopsida > Arecales > Arecaceae > Phoenix > Phoenix dactylifera. The sequence goes on from NW_024068709.1 coordinate 58,928, forward strand.
CTTTTTCTCTCTTTTTTCCTTGAATTCGACCACCAGATGATGGAGGTCCTTTTAATGTTGCTCTCCTACCTAACTTCATGCCAACCATCCCATATTTGTGGAGGATTTTGTGGGGTTTTGAATTTTGAATTCAAAATTCAAGTTCATGTGCCATTACATGATGAAGCTTGATCTAATCTAAACCATTCATCATGTTGCCACTTTCCTCTTTCAATTTCGAAATTCCCATGCCCCCAAACAGATTAGAGGGTCACGTGGTGATTTTGTGATGATTAAATTCGAAATTCAACCTTAATTAGAAGTGAGATAAAGATAAGGATGACATATGTCATGAAGAGAGAGAATTTGATCTTATCCAATTCTTTTCATGAATTTATCTCTCCATTTCGACCCATCTAATGATGAAAGAGGTCCCTGATGTTGCCAAGTGTCCTATGTCACCATTAAATAAATTAAATTAATTTTTAATCATATTAAAAATCAATTTATGGTGCCATGTATGGATATGTGACAAGTGGATTTCAAGATCCGAACAGTTTCAGATCAAACCCATTTAATTTAATTAAATCCTAACAATTAGAATGATCCAATTACCATGGGTTGAACCTAATCCAATTAGGTCAATCCCTAATTAAGCACAAATTTAATCTAATTTAATTTGGTCAACCTAAGTCCTCTTGATTCAGACCTAATCCAATCAGGTCAAAAATCCTGATTGAGCCAAGAATTGAATCTAATTCAATTTGGCTCATCCTTAGTCTAATTACTCAATCCAATTGAGTTCATTAGCAATCTAATTACTAATTAATCCTCCGATAATTACTTTAATTATTTTATAAGATAATTTGCTAATCGAATTGACCAAATTATCCCTGAATGATTCTTAATCATTCATCAGCCTTCTTGATCAATCAGGAATCTTCTATGCATGTGACCTCATAGGTTCGAACCTAAGCCGGTAGTATAGGAACGAATTCCTACACTAATCGATGTGACCATCTAGCAATGGTACCCAACGTCCGAATAGGCCGAATATATGCGAAGCAAATATTCTGGAACCCTGAACTATGGTTACTGTATAATTCAATCCCTTTGACTCTTAATGCTAGGATGACTTAGAGCTCACTGTCAACCCTATAATTAGTACATCCATTATGTGATTAACTTTAGATATCCCGTGACTCCTCACTGGGATTACCCTGGCCAAGGTTTTGCTAAATTAATCACAAGACATTATTCCTGTTTCCAGAAGGGGTCAATTCCATCTTGACTCACAATTGACTACGCAAGTACTTGACTGCACCCAGTGACCTTCCGTCACTGAATTAGAAATTCAGGTAGTCCGGTACCAAAGTACAGTAAGTTGCTTGCTAGTCACAGGTTGCGGTCTCAGGTCAGAGGGCTAAACTTATACCCATATCCACTCAGAACATCTCTCGACAGTAGAGCATTCCGGAATTAGTCACGTTCAGTGAAATGTACTCCTATACTTCACCTGTATGGCATACCAGTGTCTCCACACTCCTTGGTTAAGAGGACAACCAACGTATATGTCACACAACGACCTAATCTCGATAATGTTGTCGTCCTAGTAACAACATATTATTTGGTCGCGAACAAGTTTAAGGACTCAAAGATAAATCCTCCTTTATCATAACATAAGTCCTAAAGACTTCATCATATAAGAGTTCATTTGAAGATGAAATGATGAATAATGCCAAATAATACTTTATTAATTTATCAATTTATTTACAAAATTCAATCATCAATTTGCTGACGATTGACATTTAGGATACAATTTCCAACAACTCCCACTTAGCCTAAAGCCAATCGGCACAGTATCTAATACCCATCTTCGACTTGTGTTCGTTGAACTCTTTGATGCCGAGGACTTTGGTAAATGGGTCAGCCAGATTTTCTTTTGTGTCAATCTTCTGAAGATCAATATCACCTCGTTCTATAATCTTTCAAACCAGGTGATAGCGTCGCAGAATATGCTTGGTCCGCTGATGTGCTTTAGGTTCCTTTGCCTGAGCTATGGCTCCAGTATTATCACAAAATATAGGAACTGGACCATCAATGGAAGGTGCCACTCCCAGCTCGGTGATGAACTTGCGCAACCATACGGCTTCCTTGGCTGCATCAGATGCTGCAATGTATTCTGCTTCACATGTAGAATCTGCCACTGTATGCTGCTTGGAACTCTTCCAGCAAATGGCCCCACCCTTAAGAGTGAAGATATATCCCGACACGCTCTTGCTATCATCTTGATCTGACTGAAAACTTGAATCGGTATATCCCTCAAGTTTTAAGTCAGAATCACCGTAGACAAGCCACTGATCTTTAGTATTTCTCAAATACTTAAGGATGGTTTTTACAACCTTCCAGTGGTTGCTACCTGGATCAGACTGGTATCTACTCACTACTCCTAGTGAGTATGCCACGTCTGGTCTAGTACATGTCATGGCATACATTATAGATCCCACTGCCGAAGCATATGGAATTCTATCCATACTTTCTCTTTCTTGAGAGGTTGTCGGACAATCCCTTTTAGAGAGGTTAATTCCATGGCCCATTGGAAGATAGCCTTTCTTGGAATTAATCATACTGAACCTTTTCAGTATAGTATTGTTGCTGAGAGCGTGTTGGAGATGCAGCGGCCTTCCGGCCAGAGGCGTGAGAGGTCCCGCGACCGGAAGCATTGGAAGCTCCACGACCACCTCGCCGTGCCATTATGATCGCTCTGAGATCCGGGCCCTTCCTCTAGCGCCAACTGTTGCTGGGGGTTCAAACCGAGAACGATTGGCACAGCGGTGTGAACGGGGTTCCCTTGGAATTGCTTCGGTTGCGCTCCACCTTCCGCCGGGAAACCTGCAAGCAAACCTCGCACCACCACCGGAGTAGTGGGGGCCCTCCGACGATCAAGTTAGGAAAGATCGAAGGAGAAGGAGAGGTAGCAGGTAAGATGATACTCTGGAAAATCTTGCTTACCCTCCCCCTTCCCCCCCAGCCGCATATATACCAGGCTGGGGGGTTCTTTTGGGGATTGGTCATCGTGTGGCACGATGGGGTTGCCACTGACATGGCCGTTACAGGGCGTCGTGGGGCAGCGCTGGGTACGGCTATGGCAGGGCGTAGTGGAGTTCCGCTTTGTACGGCTGTTACAGGGGATCGTGAAACAGCGTCGGATACGGCCGTTGCAGGGAGTAGTGGAGCAGGGGGCCGCGGCGTGCCTCAGGGGAACAGTCTGTTGTTGTCAGAGATTGCCGACTCGGGGTCGGATTGCTGGATCAAGGGGCAGCCCGACTCGGGGTCGGGCTGCGGAGCCGAAGATATCCGACCCGAGGTCGGATTGCTGGATCAAGGGGCAGTCGACTCGGGGTCGGGCTGCGAAGCCGAAGATATCCGACCCAAGGTCGGATTGCTGGATCAAGGGGCAGCTGACTTGGGGTCGGGCTGCGGAGCCGGAGATATCCGACCCAAGGTCGGATTGCTGGATCAAGGGGCAGCCGACTCGGGGTCGGGCTGCGGAGCCGAAGATATCCGACCCGAGGTCGAATTGCTGGATCAAGGGGCAGCCGTAGTCTTCCCGGGTGCGCGTGCCGGTCACGTGGGGCATGGTGGCTAAGTTCCCCCGTAACAAGTATCAATGTATGTGGATTGGGATAATCCAAGCAATCTTCTAGATCTATCTCTATAGATCTTCATCCCTAGGATGTAAGATGCTTCTCCCAAATCCTTCATGGCAAATTGAGATGATAGCCAAACCTTTATTCCTTGCAATGCAGGAATGTCATTCCCGATTAAAAGAATGTCATCCACATACAAAACAAGAAATATAATAACTGAACCATTAGCCCATTTATAAATGCAAGGTTCTTCTTCATTCTTAATGAAGCCATATGATTTGATCACCTTATCAAATCGTATGTTCCAACTCCGTGAAGCTTGCTTTAATCCATAAATGGATTTTTGAAGCTTGCACACCTTAGACTCATCTGCAGATATAAAACCTTCAGGTTGCATCATATACACCTCCTCTTCTAAATCTCCATTTAGAAAAGCGGTTTTAACATCCATCTGCCAGATCTCATAATCTAAGTGTGCTGCTATCGCAAGCATAATCCGAATGGATTTGAGCATTGCCACAGGAGAAAACGTCTCGTCATAGTCAATACCATAACGTTGACGATATCCCTTGGCAACCAGACGGGCTTTATAGGTCTCTACTTTTCCGTCTGCGCCCCGTTTTCTTTTGAAAATCCACTTACACCCTATGGGTTTAATCCCTTCGGGTGGGTCAACTAATGTCCATACATCATTGACCTTCATGGATTCCATTTCGGATTGCATGGCTCCAAGCCATGCATCAGAGTCATGCCTCTGCATAGCATCCATATAGGTGATCGGATCCTCATCGTTTTCATCAAGTTCGACAGGATTCCCGTCCTGGACCAAGAAACCGTAGTATCTGTCCGGCTGACGTGGTATTCTACCTGATCGCCTTAATGGTGCATCTAAGATGGGTTCTGGATCTGATCTAATCAAATCCGACTCAACTAGTTCAGTAGATGGTGTCGGATCTTCTACATGTTGAACTTCCCTAAGCTCAACATTAGAGCTTTTAGTTCCTTCACTAAGGAATTCTTTCTCTAAGAAAACAGCTCTATTACTTACGAATAACTTTTGTTCTTTAGCAAAGTAGAAGTAATATCCTTTAGTTTCTTTAGGATAACCAACAAAGAAACATTTGTCAGACTTGGGTTCAAGTTTGTCTGTCTTCAAACGTTTGACGTACGCTGGACACCCCCAAACCCTAAGGTGAGAGAGCATCGGCTTACGTCCAGTCCACATCTCATGTGGTGTTTTATTTACAGACTTACTTGGAACCTTATTTAGAATGTAGCAGGCTGACTCAAGAGCATATCCCCAAAAGGATATGGGCAGATCAGCAAACCCCATCATGGATCGAACCATGTCTAACAGAGTTCGATTTCTCCTTTCTGATACACCGTTATACTGTGGTGTACCAGGAGGAGTCCATTGAGAGAGAATCCCATTTTCTCCTAGATATGTCAAAAACTCACTGGTGAGGTATTCACCTCCTCGATCTGATCGAAGAGTTTTAATACTCTTTTCAGTTTGTTTTTCTACTTCATTACGATATAATTTGAACATTTCAAATGATTCAGATTTATGTCTCATTAAATAGACATAACCATACCTAGAAAGGTCATCTGTAAACGTAATGAAATATGAATACCCACCTCTAGCATTTGTGCTCATTGGCCCACATACATCAGAATGTACAAGGGTCAATAAGTCACTGGCTCGTTCACCTTTTCCGGTAAAAGGTGATTTGGTCATTTTACCAAGAAGGCATGATTTACAGGTTGTCAATGATTCATAATCATTAACATCGAGGATTCCCTCTTTACTTAACCTGTTCATCCTGTTCTTGTTAATATGTCCTAGCCTATGATGCCAAAGGTAGACATCCGTGACATTATCTATTTTAGGGCGCTTATTGGACTTGTACATTACATGAACAGGTTGTGACAAAATGTAAATGCCATTACTCAGAGTTCCATTCATTACAGCAGCACCATTCCAAATGATATTGCAATAATCCTTTTTTATTGATATTTCATAACCATTTTTGGCCAAAAGGCCTACAGAAATGACATTCAATAAAAAACTTGGACAATAGTGACAATCACTAAGGACATTTACATGAGAGCTAAATTCAAGTTTAAGAATTTCTAAAGCTAGAACTGGAACTGATCTTCCATCTCCAACATTCAGGAACCTTTCTCCTTCTTCAAATCTCTCACTGACTTGTAGCCCCTGCAACGAATTGCAAATATTAAAAGGACTACCGGTATCCAATACCCAGGTCGAATTATCACAAATAGAAAAATTGCAAGGTGTTATCATATAAGTACCTTGATTGGCAACTGATTGCCCACTTTTCTTAAGCCGGTTCGGATCGAGAGATGCAATGTAAAGAGGACAGTTCCTCTTCCAATGTCCTTGCTTCTTGCAGAAGAAGCACTCCGCCTTGCTCTGATCAGCCTTTTTATTCTTTTTCTGACTAGGCTGAGCATGGTGCACTTGTTTCTTTTGGATTTTATTTTTCTTTTTCCCTTTCTTAAAGGGGCGACCCTTGGATGAACCTCCCACAAAGTTCACCGTCTTCTTAAGAAGTTGGTGATCATTCTCAAACGTCTGTAGTAACCCCAACAATTGGTGATAATTCACTACAGGTTTCGTCATACGAAAATGAGTGAGAAAAGGACGGTATGATCTAGGCAATGAGTTTAGTATGGCATCCTTCCCCAATTGATCATGAAGGAGAAAACCAAGAGAGCTTAGACGCTCGATCAACTCAATCATGTACAGTACATGATCAGTTACCGAGGTTCCATCTTTCATTCGGGTGCTGAAGATGGCACAACTAGTTTTGTGCCTCTCAACGTCGTCAGGAACACCGAATGATTCATTCAACACTTGAATAATATCTTCCGGCTGCGTATTCTCAAAACGCCTACTAAACTCATCACTCATTGCTGCCAACATGATGCATCGAACAGTGATCCGGTCACTAAGCCACTTCTGATAAGTGTCTTTGGCCGATCTTGATGCATTAGCAGTGGGCTGCTCAGGTGCTGGATCCGTTATCACATAAAGGATCCTTTCATGCTCTAGCACTATTTTCAGTTTTCTATGCCAATTATTAAAATTTGGACCAGTCAACTTGTTATTGTCCAACAATGAGCGAAGTGGCAAATTAGTGGCCATTTCTACATAAAAAAAAATTTGGCTATTAGTATATGAATTGACTAAACACATTAGACTTGGACTTTAGTCTAAAGGTACTCTCACTATTTTATACAAATTGGTAGCCTCTACCTCCAATTCGAAAAATTACTCCTAATTCTTTAGTGGGCACTAGAACCCAATAGATCGCATATAGGCCCGAGTGTGGCTCGGCTAACCCATATGCACCTATTGGTAGGTTCTAAACCAGTTGCTTCACCAAGCAACTTCTAGTGATAATTTTGCCCTAGGTTCTTCGGCGGGCGTGTGGCGCCTCCACCGAATACCCTAGTCAGGTCCAACCATTAAATAATAGGGTTAAGTTTAATCAACTAATAGACGACCAAGCCCGAGTGTGGCTCGGCTCACCTGACCGCCTATTGAAGGTACACTTAACTCATCATATATTGAATGACAATTCCAATGCTTGATAAGTACCAGGCGTGTCGCGCCTCCAATAATTATCAAAGCATTGGACCCATTATCACCCAACTTAATGGAAGGCTATGACCTAGTTATCCCCATAACCATTTCATTTTAAGGACCTAATAATTTTAGAGGATTTCTTAATTAGGATAGATAAGAAGCTCCGGTTAGTCTAATTTCTCCCACTGACTTCACCAAATCAGATTAGACTCAAACCGGTTAAGGAGGCACCTAAATCAGTCAAACTGATTTTCCTTATAGGCATGGGCTAACTCGAATCATTAAGTGATCCAATCAAAATGTGATTGACCATGTCGGCTAGGTAAGTGAGATCGGTGGAAGGGATATGCCATTAACTCGGCAAAGACGAATCAGTGCGAGTAGCTTCCAATTAAAAACCACCAGTCAAAACTGCCAAACTTACCTTAGACACCGACTGGTTAATCAATTTCGATTTGATTACTTAAATGACTCGGGCTATACCTCTGAGCCTAAATCAAGTTCCATCTTGGTCTAATCAAAGACATGGACTTGATCCATCTACAACTATTGTAAATTGACCTAGAATTTTCTTGACCTAATCTAGTTACTACTTAATTAGATTTGATCAATTAATTCTATTTGTCCATGTATGATTCTAACCTTAGGTCTAACCCAATCCTAGGAACTTGATTCAAGCTAACCCATATGCCCAAAGAATTATGCAATGTCAATTAATTGAGTTACAATTCTATTTCATAACACTTAATTCTCAATTAAGTTTAGACTTATGAAAGTTTTGATCATTGCATATTTCTTTTTAATTACATATTAATTACAATCTTTCAGTTCTTAAAACATATTTTCAGATCTGAGTTTTGTAATTAATCATATATAATCAGATTTAATTCATATTTAAGTCATTATATTTAATGTTCATGCATCACATATACATAACAACATGAATTAATACAAACAACATACATCTTATGTATTTGTTTTTTCACTTTTAATTTCAGATCTGATTTGTTCATTAAAATCAGAGATCATATGAATCATAAATTTTATTTAGATCTAATCTAAATAATATTATAATTTCAGATTTATTTTATGTTACTAATCCTAACACAAACATGCATCATATGCATCCAAAATTTCGGATCTACTTAATCATGCATAATCAGCAATTAAATCAATCATAAAAAGCACTTTAGATCTAATCTAAATATGTTAATGATTTCAGATTTAATTACAAGAATTAAAACATAAAAGTTTAAACATAAACCTGGCTCTGATACCACTGAAAGTGAATCCTAGGTTCTTCGGTGTTAAGCATGCTGTTTTTTTTTTTTTTTAAAACCATGGCTGAACCTGATCGGGTTGCCTACGTACCCCTTCATAAGGGGGATCAAGTCATACGTAGTTCTTTTTAAGTTTTAAAATGCAGCGAAAAAATCGAATCAAATAATTTAATTCATGCATGCTTACAAGATCAAATCTAGAAATCAGCACCTTAAGAACACATAGGATTATGCCGGAATCGTTTAAACAATTATGCTAAAACTTTCATGCATGATTAACTAACAGATCTGAAACTTAAGAACTCTATTCCGATTAATCTCCGAATATCCATTGAATGGATTCTGGAGATATCTCCGTGAGGAGCCCCAAAAGAGGGTAAAACCTCGGGGAATCAGACCTAGATCTTGACACCATAATAAAAGATTAATGTAGGATTAATACCTTTTATGATGGATGAAACTTGTGGATCTGATCCTCGACTTCGCAGCCACGCACACGAATGGCCTCTACGAGAAGTCCACGCGAAGTTTCTGAAGAGATCCAATCCTGCGGAAGTGCTAGCTTGCGCAGAATTTCTTGAGGCTGAAATTTGATCTTCCAAACGCTATCAACTTTTGATCCGCCTTCTTGGAAGAACTTGGAGGAAAGGTTTAAAGGGATTGAAGAGGACTTAGATCTGATCTTATCCCCTAAACAGATTAGAGGGTCACGTGGTGATTTTGTGATGATTAAATTCGAAATTCAACCTTAATTAGAAGTGAGATAAAGATAAGGATGACATATGTCATGAAGAGAGAGAATTTGATCTTATCCAATTCTTTTCATGAATTTATCTCTCCATTTCGACCCATCTAATGATGAAAGAGGTCCCTGATGTTGCCAAGTGTCCTATGTCACCATTAAATAAATTAAATTAATTTTTAATCATATTAAAAATCAATTTATGGCGCCATGTATGGATATGTGACAAGTGGATTTCAAGATCCGAACAGTTTCAGATCAAACCCATTTAATTTAATTAAATCCTAACAATTAGAATGATCCAATTACCATGGGTTGAACCTAATCCAATTAGGTCAATCCCTAATTAAGCACAAATTTAATCTAATTTAATTTGGTCAACCTAAGTCCTCTTGATTCAGACCTAATCCAATCAGGTCAAAAACCCTGACTGAGCCCAGAATTGAATCTAATTCAATTTGGCTCATCCTTAGTCTAATTACTCAATCCAATTGAGTTCATTAGCAATCTAATTACTAATTAATCCTCCGATAATTACTTTAATTATTTTATAAGATAATTTGCTAATCGAATTGACCAAATTACCCCTAAATGATTCTTAATCATTCATCAGCCTTCTTGATCAATCAGGAATCTTCTATGCGTGTGACCTCATAGGTTCGAACCTAAGCCGGTAGTATAGGAACGACTTCCTACACTAATCGATGTGACCATCTAGCAATGGTACCCGACGTCCGAATAGGCCGAATATATGCGAAGCAAATATTCTGGAACCCTGAACTATGGTTACTGTATAATTCAATCCCTTTGACTCTTAATGCTAGGATGACTTAGAGCTCACTGTCAACCCTATAATTAGTACATCCATTATGTGATTAACTTTAGATATCCCGTGACTCCTCACTGGGATTACCCTGGCCAAGGTTTTGCTAAATTAATCACAAGACATTATTCCTGTTTCCAGGAGGGGTCAATTCCATCTTGACTCACAACTGACTACGCAAGTACGTGACTGCACCCAGTGACCTTCCGTCACTGAATTAGAAATTCAGGTAGTCCGGTACCAAAGTACAGTGAGTTGCTTGCTAGTCACAGGTTGCGGTCTCAGGTCAGAGGGCCAAACTTATACCCATATCTACTCGGAACGTCTCTCGACAGTAGAGTGTTCCGGAATTGGTCACGTTCAGTGAAATGTACTCCTACACTTCACCTGTATGGCATACCAGTGTCTCCACACTCCTTGGTTAAGAGGACAACCAACGTATATGTCACACAACGACCTAATCTCGATAATGTTGTCGTCCTAGTAACAACATATTATTTGGTCGTGAACAAGTTTAAGGACTCAAAGATAAATCCTCCTTTATCATAACATAAGTCCTAAGGACTTCATCATATAAGAGTTTATTTGAAGATGAAATGATGAATAATGCCAAATAATACTTTATTAATTTATCAATTTATTTACAAAATTCAATCATCAATATGCTGACGATTGACATTTAGGATACAATTCCCAACAAGAGAATCATCTTTTGACATGTAAGTAAGACTTCATAAGATTTCTCTTTGTAGGTCAATTCAGTGAACTCATTTCTCTAATGAGCACCCACATATTTGTATTAGTGTCTCCACATTAGTGATTGTGAGATCAATCACCCTCTACATCGAGCATACATAAGATGTGCCAGTCTTTCCGGTAAATATTGATCCCCGACTCAATGTACCAATAACTGGGAATATTTAAGATTAGGGTTTTAGGATTTTAGATCTTACTAGTATGATCTCATCATAGCCTCAAAACCATTGCCCTAATCTAAGGGGTTTATCACAAATATAATCAACAGCATATGATAAAACACAATACCTTTATTCATATTTAAATGTCATGTACATGATTTGGAAAATCAAAAGAAAATCCTTCGCAATACATATTGCGATTGGCTTGTAGGGCATCTATTCTTTCAATCTTCCACTTGCACTAAAGCCAATCGTCCTTATATTTCATCCCCATACAATCGAGGTGGCGATCGAATTGCCGTTGTGGTAGAACTTTAGTGAACGGGTCTGCTAGGTTGTTCTTTGTGTCTACTCGTTCAATCACTATGTCTTGTCTCTCGACGATCTCTCGAACGAGGTGGAAGCGTCTTAGAATGTACTTGGATTTGTGATGAGACCTTGGTTCCTGATGCGTCACAGAAATGCTCTCCCAAGTGCAGGAGAATCGCACAAGTAGTAAAATCTCGGGAGTCCGAGGTCGAATCCTCAGGGAACGAAATATATATTAGATTATTTAATATAATTTTAGGTTAATTAATTCAATAAATTTGTGGATAAAGATGATGTTTTGCAAATAGAAAATAAATCAGTAAACAGAGAATTGAAATTTGGATAGATTAAGATAGTGTAGGGATCTGGGATCCCCTTTGATGATATTATTTTCAACAATTAAATTCTGCGATTCTTGATTAAGGATCAATCAGATAGAATAGTTCTAATCATGGAGTATACAATTTGAAAACATGAATTCAAGATCTAAGCATTTATCGTGCCGATTACGTCTACGACAAATCAAACATCGAAACAATCCATGAATCAAGAAATATAAACCATAAAAGATCTATCTCATAAATAAACATGCAAGAATCAAAAACATATAAATAGATGTAAATCAAAGAGATCAATTGTTCAGAATTTACTTGAAAGAAAATAAGACATCAAAGGTTCCTCCATCACCCTTCACAAGATATCAGCCCTCCATTAAAATATTAGCCTCTCCCTCTTTTTTTTTATTTCTTTTCGGAAGAACAGGGCATGCCCTGTTTCTTTCTCTCTTTTTTTTTTCTTTCACAACGGCTGATGCTCTATTTTTCGAATGAGGGATAAAAGCTCTTTCCCAGCCGAGCAAGATATATCCAGCTCCCTCCCTTCCCTTCTCGCACGAGATGAAGATGAGCGGACCGGATGGACTTTTGAGGCGTTGATCACGGGATGAGGCGGTCATCCAGGATGCGGATGCTGACTGGCCGCGAGATACCCGGACGCAGGATCCTGCTGTGATGCTGGAATGGAGATCTGATCGCGAACGGAAGGAGGATTGGAGCTGGGATCTGTTGGAATGCAAGGGAGATGAACCGTGGACGGCTGCGGGATGATCACACACGCTGGGAGAAGCTGTGAATGCGGAAGAGGTGGACGGCTGCAGGATGTTGGGAGGTTGGGTAGCGAACGGATGGAGCTTGAGATGGAGCTGGGATGCGGAGATGCTTGGGAGATTGTGGATGCTTGGCATGCATCGTGGGCTCCGCAAGCATCGTGGGTAGGATCTGAAGAGGCTGGGACTCGGATGGATGAAATCTGGAGATACTTGCAGACGGCTGCAATGCTTCACGGGTCCTGGGATCACGGTTGGATGCTTGAAGGAAGCTGGGACGCATGGACTACGAGGAAGACGGAAGCCGCGGACGCAAACAGATGCTGAGATACGGGATGTGTTGGGAACCCGCCCATGCCGTAGAAAATTAAAAAATTTCAGATACAGCGGAAGAGGCATGCACGGGATCAACCGTTCATCGCATGAACGTTGTTTAAAAAACCGTTCGTAGATAGATAAGGATTAAAAACTTTTAAATAACATTAGAAGATCAGATCTTCACCTTGTGCGAGTAGATGATCACCGTAAATTGATGATCGTGGTTTTGGATGAAGGTTCGCTTGAAGCCGTTCAAGTGCCCGGCCTCTACGGGTATCCACACGAAGCAGAAAACCGATCCAAGCTTTCTATCTCCCCGGGGTGCTAGCTCCCTTGCAGAGATAACTTTGATGGCTGATCTCCTCTCTTTCTTTCAACTCTTGAATGTGCTTGAGAGGAGGAAGAAGAAGGATGAAGAATAGTAAAGGAACAAAACCCCTGCAGCCTTCTTTCTTTTCCTTGCGTTGGAAGGAGGAAGGGAGGATGAAGAGGCCACCTTTCTTTTTCTTCCTTGCTTGCGGCTGAACCAAGGAAAGGGGAGGAGAGGGGGCCACGAATTGGAGAGGGAGAGGGCTTCAATGATGCCCTAGGTCAGCCCCCACGCCTCCTCTTAAATAGCATGTGGAGCTTCTACTTTGTAGGAGCTCCTTGATAAACTTCCAAGAGGGGCGTCGGCCCCTCTTCTTTGCCGCACCAAGCAAGGAAAAGGAGGAGGGGCATGTGCCCCTCCTTCATGGTTAACCTAATCCTCCTTTAAGGAGGATTAGGAAGGTCACTCATGGTTAGGTCCTAATCTAATTAGGCTTGGACCAAGGGTGAACCAATTTGGGTTTAATCTAGGTAAGTCCTAATCCAATTAGAACTTAATGAACCATGACTCAATTGAACCCTTCAATCCTAATCCAATTAGGAGTCTTGTTGATTCATTAGATAAATAATTAATTAGGACTTAAGAAATTCTAATCCTATTAGGACTTATTTAATTTTGGTCCTAATCCAATTAGGACTCTGATAGGATTTTCAGTCCTAATCCAATTAGGACTCTAGGAATCCTACTCTAAGTAGGAATCCTAGTCCTACTCCAAATAGAATTTCCAGTCCTAATCCAATTAGGACTCTAGGAATTCTATTCCAAGTAAGAATTCCAGTCCTACTCCAAATAGGATTCCCAGTCCTAATCCAATTAGGACTCTAGGAATCCTATTCCAAGTAAGAATCCCAGTCCTACTCCAAATAGGATTTCCAGTTCTAATCCAATTAGGACTCTAGGAATCCTATTCCAAGTTGGAATCGTATTTAAGTCCAATTAATTAATTTCCTTTGTTCCTTCTTTAACTGTTTATCAATCGAATTGATTACTTGTGATTCCTAATCATGATTCAACCATCGGATCGGTCAGTGCTTCTAATGTGTGTGATCCCATAGGTTCTATTCTGACTGGTAGTGAGATATAATGTGATCCCTATCACAATACCATTGAAAACTCCTTTCAATGGGTTGGAACGATTCCAACTCTACTCATCAGGGTTTATCGATCATCGAGATAATCCCTATGAGTCCCACCATCCACCAGTGATACCTAGCAGCATGTAGTGGCTACCCAGCAGAATAGAATGATGAACCTCTAGATGCAGTTATCGTGTGATACAGTCCTTCTATCGTGGATCCCTACAAGATGGAGGTCATGAATAACTCGTCAAACCCCTTCGTCTGTCATATGTCAAGATTTATTCGACTTAAGTTCGAGAGCGGAGAACTCTTTCTCCACTGTGCAATCTGCCCCGGCCGAGGTCTTACGAACTTAGTCTTATAAATCACATAGGATCTCTCCTTATCTATCAAGTTCGATAGATTCCTTGTAGATGCATACCCCACTCCTACAGTGAACCTACTGCAGCCAATCTACACTGCATGGACCCATATGGCTAGAGACCATGTATATGTGCAGTCAAACTACAATAACCTCACTGTGAGTAGCCGAAGCATCGTAGGTCAAAGGACCAGTCACACTACTGCAACATCAAGCAAGTCACTGACGAGTGGATAGACATCCAAGTGACTTTTTGTCTTGGTCACGCTCAGTACCCTTGTTCTCTAACAAGCACCTGCACTATTACTTTAGTGTCTCCACACCGTGGACTCGAGTCTCGTCCATCTATAGGGAAAGTAATGTGTGCACTGATCTCATCGGATCGATCACCGTCCTCGTGATGATCCATCGATCAGGAGCCTTTTAGAAATTAATCACTAATGATATATAGCTCAAATTCTTAACTCTTAAGAATACGCATCATCATCTTATTAATTCTTGGACGATTCATAGACACATAAACAATATGAATAAAAAGATGCCTTTTATTTATTCAATAACAAATAGTCAAGTACAAAATTATGTCCCTAGAATTAACAATGTGTCAGCCAGATTGGCTTCTAGGGCATACATCTAACAATCTTCCACTTGCACTAAAGCCAATTGGTTATATATCTTAGGCCCATCTTCTCAAGGTGGGCTTCAGTCTTTTGTTGACTTAGCTGCTTAGTGAATGGGTCTGCCACGTTATCCGCGGAGTTTACTCTCTGCACCTCGACATACTTCTTCTCAACATAGTCGCATATGAGGTGGAAGCGCCGCTCTATGTGCTTGGACTTCTGATGAGACCTTGGCTCCTTAGCAAGAGCTATGGCGCCATTATTATCGCAGTAGAGTGTTATGGCATCTGATGTCATCACGTCCAACTCTGCAATGAATTTCTTGAACCAGAAGCCTTCTTTAGCAGCTTCAGAGGCGGGGATGTATTCAGCTTCCATAGTAGAATCAGCAATGATCGGTTGTTTATAACTTTTCCAATTCACCATACCACCATTGCACAGAAACACATATCCAGATGTTGACTTTCTATCATCAACATCAGTCATGAAGTCTGAATCCGTGTACCCTTCTACCTTTAACTCTGATGATCCTCCGAAGATCAAGAATAAATCTTTAGTTCTTCTCAAGTACTTAAGAATATTCTTCACAGCTGTCCAGTGTTCTTCACCTGGATTCGACTAATATCTGCTTGTGACACTCACAGCAAGGGCTATATCAGGTCGTGTACATAGCATGGCATACATGAGGCTCCCTATTGCCGATGCATAAGGGATCTTGCTCATGCATTGAATCTCTTCAGATGTGTTGGGGCACATCTTCTTGGAGAGATGAATTCCATGCCTTAGGGGTAAGAGACCCCTTTTAGAGTTTTCCATGCTGAACCTTTTCAGCACTTCCTCTATGTACATCTTCTGTGATAGGCCAAGCATCCTTTTAGATCTATCTCTATAGACCTTTATTTCCAAAATATAGGATGCTTCCCCAAGGTCTTTCATGGAGAACTCTTTTGACAACCAGACCTTGACCGAGGTTAGCATGGGAATATCATTTTCTATCAGGAGGATGTCGTCCACGTACAGTACGAGAAATACGACAGCACTCCCACTAACCTTTTTGTAAACACACGGTTCCTCTTCGTTTTTGATGAAATCAAACATTTTGATTGCGTCATCGAAATGAGTGTTCCAACTCCGAGATGCTTGCTTTAGTCCATAGATGGACCTTTGCATTGCAGACCTTGTGATCTCCATCACTGGAAGTAAAACCCAAAGGCTGTTCCATATAGATATCTTTATCAAGATATTCATTCAGGAAAGCAGTTTTCACATCCATCTGCCAGATTTCATAATCATGAAATGCTACAATGGCAAGCAATGTTCGGATGGATTTCAGCATGGCTACAGGTGAAAAAGTTCCTGATAGTCAATGCCTTCGCATTGACTATATCCTTTCGCCACTAGCCTTGCTTTATAGGTCTCTACCTTTCTATCTGAACCTATCTTTCTTTTGTAGATCCATTTGCATCCAATAGGTACAATACCTTCTGGTGGATCTACTAGGATCCAGACTTGGTTGGAATGCATGGAGTCTAACTCTGACTTCATAGCTTCCAACCATTTCTCGGAATCGATATCAGATATCGCCTCGTCGTAGGTTTTGGGATCCTGTGTGTGATCCCTATCTCCCACTAGGAACATTTTCTCGGTATCCTCTTCTAGTATACCTAAGTATCTATCGGGAGGATGGGAGACCCTACTAGATCTGCGAGGTGGTTGAGGAACATCGTGTACTGGCTCTGTATGAATGGGTTTGATAGGATCCATGACTCGTTGCTTTTCAGAGACTTTTTCTTCAAGCTCAATTTTCCTCCCACTGCCTCTATCAAGGATAAACTGGTTTTCCAAGAAGATGGCATGACGGCTCACAAACACATTGTGATCCTCTGAGACGTAAAAATTGTATCCTAATGACTCTTTAGGATATCCTATAAAACGAGCACTGATGGTCCTAGCCTCTAGCTTGTCCGCCTGTAGTCTTTTGACATGGGCCGGATATCCCCAAATCTTGAGATGACCAAGACTTGGTTTCATACCATGCCATATCTCATACGGTATGGTAGAAACGGATTTAGAGGGAACTCTATTCAATAGATATACTGCGATAAGTGAGGCATCTCCCCAAAGAAACATTGGTAGATCAGTGAAGCTCATCATGGACCGGACCGTATCCAATAGAGTCCGATTTCTCCTCTTTGACACCCCGTTGAGTTGAGGTGTACCCGGAGGTGTCCACTGTGAGACTATGCCGTTTTCCTTGAGATAGTTCCGGAATTTCCCACTAAGGTATTCTCCTCTTCGATCTGATCGAAGAGCCTTAAGAGGTTTTCGAGTTTGTTTTTCTACTTCATTCTTGAACTCCTTGAACTTTTCAAAAGATTCAGACTTGTGTCTCATAAGATACACATACCCATACCGTGAATAATCATCGGTAAAGGTAATGAAGTACGAATACCATTCCCTGGCTAGCACATCGAATGGGCTACATACATCTGTATGTACTAGGGTAAGTATTTCAGTGGCCCTCTCCCCATGTCCTACAAAGGGCAATCTGGCCATTTTTTCTTGAAGACAGGACTCGCAAACTGGATATGACTCGGAAGTCAATGAGCCGAGAAGCCCATCTTTATCCATTTTGTTCATTCTGTCCTTTTCAATATGGCCAAGCCTGAGGTGCCACAAATATTTTAGGTTTATCTCATCCCTGGATCTCTTGGATCCTTTGGCACTCACTTCTTGCTCAGACACATTTACAGATACATTCATATGCAAATGATACAGACTGTCAATCATAAAACCACGTAAGACTATTTTATTTCTGAAATAAATAGAACAGCAGTCTTTGTCAAATGTAAAAACATGACGTTCCTGTGCTAGACATGAAACAGAAATCAAATTTCTGCTAGCAGCAGGTACATAATAGCAGTCTCTAAGTAATAAACTAAAACCAGACGGTAGTCGCAGAGGGTAGGTGCCTACAGCCACAGCAGCAACTTTTGCCACGTTGCCAATCCGAAGGGTTACCGCACCTTCCGCCAGCCTTCTACTTTTCTTTAGACCCTGCATGGTAGTGCACAAATGAGCACTAGAACCAGAATCTATAACCCAACTAGAAGTAGAAGAAACCGTTAGATTAGTTTCAATTATGAGCAAGTCTATACCTTCTGAAGGTATGTCACCTTTCTTGTTCTTCAGGCTCTCGAGGTATGAAGGACAGTTTCTCTTCCAGTGGCCATCGACATTGCAGTGGAAACATTTTCCTTTGTCATTAGCTTTTTTCTTTTGAACTTCCTTCTTTGGCTTCTTGTCTTTCTTCTGCTTCTTAGCAGGCTTCTTTTTCTTCCAAGTAGACTTTCTCTTGGAACCAGAAGTCAACTCAGCAGCAAGGACATTGCCCCTTGAACCTTTCAAGGCTCCCTCAGCAGTTACCAACATATTTATCAGTTCAGTCTTAGTGCATTCAATCTTATTCATGTGGTAGTTTACTATAAACTGACCAAATGAATCAGGTAGGGATTGAAGGATCAAATCTACTTGCAATTCCTTGTGCATGTTCATACCGAGCTTCTCAAGCTCCTCTAGGTCCTTGATCATAGTCAGACCGTGATCATGGACAGACTGCCCCTCGTGCATCTTTGCTTTGAAGAGCCTCTTGGACACTTCAAAATGAGCTGTGCGACTCTGCTCACCATACAACTCTTGCAGGTGTGCTAGTATGTTCGTAGCAGTCTTCATATTCTCATGCTGGCATTGGAGTTCATTGGACATGGATGCCATGATATAGCACTTGACTCTGATGTCATCATTCGTCCACTTTTGATGCATCACACGCTGATCATCAGTAGGACGTGCTGGTAGTCTAGGGATATCATTTTCGAGTATGTAGCCCAGTTTTTCACAGTTCAAAACAATTTTGAGGTTTCTTAGCCAATCCTTGTAATTGGTTCCAGTCAATCGGTTGGTCTCAAGAATACGGGTCAAAGGATTTGAAGCTGACATTGTATCTGCAGAGAGTAAAAATTCTAGTTAGACTTTTGTACTTGATCCTTAATCTGTTCTAAGGTCTTTTAGAACAAATGTGCCTCCCACTATTTTCTCGAATCCCTTACACTCTCCTAGTAAGAAAATGAAAATCCTACGCGACTAGAGTTTCTAGTAGGTACTGCGGTCTCACCAATCTACATGGCACCTCACCTAATAGTTATTGGTGACACATAGATGGATAAGTGTACAACTCTTGTACAATGCTTTTCAAGCATGTTGCAGTGCAACTTGGTCTCTAAGCCATGAAGACCTCACCTAACAGTTATTGGTCCCATTTCTTAGTTAAGTCAGATCCACCGTATAACCGTAGAAATAAAGTCGTCATTGGGTCCTCACCTAACAGTTATTGGTGCCCAACCCCACCTTTATCCTACAACATCTCATGTCTATAGAGAGGTCCAGCCCCCTGATGCAACTTGTCCACTGTATCCAGCCGAGACAAATCAACATCAGAAAGACCTTAGCAGCTCTACTACAGTAGAAGACCTATTGACTTAATATTGGTTAATCAGGTCTTAGTGTTTGCAACTTGAGCTCTTCATAAGAGGTAATCGAACAATTGGCCAGGTAAGCAGGTGGGAGGCTCCCCTTACTCAGAGAGTAAGGTCCTAATTAAGTAACCACCTTTCATGCTTTCCTAGACACCAATTAGATCAATTAATCTAATATGACTTGCTCATGTTGGTTCACTCTTGACTTGATTGAGGAGGTTTTAATTTAGGTCTCAATTGGGTTTGTTACATCACATGTAAACCTATCTACCCCGCTCTCATTCACACACATGCAAACGGCACATCACAGGCAGTTATAATCGCAGCATCAAATAAAACCAAATTTTAAATAGGTGATGATCATGGATTCTAATTAGGTTGTATTACAAGCACATGCACGTCAATCGATCAACTGGTCTTCAACTCTTGAATTGGTTCCAAGCCTCCTTGATTCGATCCTTGATCAACTCTTGATCCAATCGCCATCAACCGCTTAGACCCCTGTTCATCTCATGCCTTGTCTTCAACTTGATCGTTGACGTACATCACATCACAGAAATACAACCAGATGTAAAATAAAAATAATAATAAATTACATCTTCTTTTAGGAGGCACGCAGGCCTCTCAAAACATCAAATAAGATGCATGCAAGCATCTGAAAAATTACATGACATTGCAGATCACATCGCAGGTCTTTACATTTAATACCAAAAGGGTTTGAATCCTATGATCATCACCACATGCAGCAATTATAATTTTCAGATCTGAAAACTAACTGATTATCTCATGACATAGGTTGCTGATCATGCTAATCATGATTCCAAACTTTATAATCTCATTAACAATGCAATTAGAATCATCATCTTATCACATAAAAATCAGCATGCAAAAATCAGCACCCTAGAAAAAATCTGCATGCAGAAAATTTTCAGCATGCATAATCATTTAAATTTCAGATCTAATAAGCTTATTAATAATTAATCCTTACCTTAATCTACGATGCCTAGGCTCTGATACCACTTTTGGAACCCGCCCATGCCGCAGAAAATTAAAAAATTACAGATGCAGCGGAAGAGGCAAGCACGGGATCAACCATTCATCGCATGAACATTGTTTGAAAAAACCGTTCATAGATAGATAAGGATTAAAAACTTTTAAATAACATTAGAAGATCAGATCTTCACCTTGTGCGGGTAGATGATCACCGCAAACTGATGATCGTGGTTGTGGATGAAGGTTCGCTTGAAGCCGTTCAAGTGCCCGGCCTCTACGGGTATCTACACGAAGCAGAAAACCGATCCAAGCTTTCTATCTCCCCGGGGTGCTAGCTCCCTTGCAGAGATAACTTTGATGGCTGATCTCCTCTCTTTCTTTCAACTCTTGAATGTGCTTGAGAGGAGGAAGAAGAAGGATGAAGAATAGTAAAGGAACAAAATTCCTGCAGCCTTCTTTCTTTTCCTTGCGTTGGAAGGAGGAAGGGAGGATGAAGAGGCCACCTTTCTTTTTCTTCCTTGCTTGCGGCTGAACCAAGGAAAGGGGAGGAGAGGGGGCCACGAATTGGAGAGGGAGAGGGCTTCAATGATGCCCTAGGTCAGCCCCCACGCCTCCTCTTAAATAGAATGTGGAGCTCCTACTTTGTAGGAGCTCCTTGATAAACTTCCAAGAGGGGTGTCGGCCCCTCTTCTTTGCCATACCAAGCAAGGAAAAGGAGGAGGGGCGTGTGCCCCTCCTTCATGGTTAACCTAATCCTCCTTTAAGGAGGATTAGGAAGGTCACTCATGGTTAGGTCCTAATCTAATTAAGCTTGGACCAAGGGTGAACCAATTTGGGTTTAATCTAGGTAAGTCCTAATCCAATTAGAACTTAATGAACCATGACTCAATTGAACCCTTTAATCCTAATCCAATTAGGAGTCTTGTTGATTCATTAGATTAATAATTAATTAGAACTTAAGAAATCCTAATTCTATTAGGACTTATTTAATTTTGGTCCTAATTCAATTAGGACTCTGATAGGATTTCCAGTCCTAATCCAATTAGGACTCTAGAAATCCTACTCTAAGTAGGAATCCTAGTCCTACTCCAAATAGGATTTTCAGTTCTAATCCAATTAGGACTCTAGGAATCCTATTCCAAGTAAGAATCCCAGTCCTACTCCAAATAGGATTTCCAGTCCTAATCCAATTAGGACTCTAGGAATCCTATTCCAAGTAAGAATCCCAGTCCTACTCCAAATACAATTCCCAGTCCTAATCCAATTAGGACTCTAGGAATCCTATTCCAAGTAGGAATCGTATTTAAGTCCAATTAATTAATTTTCTTTGTTCCTTCTTCAACTGTTTATCAATCGAATTGATTACTTGTGATTCCTAATCACGATTCAACCATCGGATCGGTCAGTGCTTCTAATGTGTGTGACCCCATAGGTTCTGTTCTGACTGGTAGTGAGATATAATGTGATCTCTATCACAATACCATTGAAAACTCCTTTCAATGGGTTGGAACGATTCCAACTCTACTCATCAGGGTTTATCGATCATCGAGATAATCCCTATGAGTCCCACCATCCACCAGTGACACCTAGCAGCATGTAGTGGCTACCCAGCAGAATAGAATGATGAACCTCTAGATGCAGTTATCGTGTGATACAGTCCTTCTATCGTGGATCCCTACAAGATGGAGGTCAAGGATAACTCGTCAAACCCCTTCGTCTGTCATATGTCAAGATTTATTCGACTTAAGTTCGAGAGCGGAGAACTCTTTCTCCACTATGCAATCTGCCCCGGCCGAGGTCTTACAAACTCAGACTTATAAATCACATAGGATCTCTCCTTATCTATCAAGGTTGATAGATTCCTTGTAGATGCATACCCCACTCCTACAGTGTACCTACTGCAGCCAATCTACACTGCATGGACCCATATGGCTAGAGATCATGTATATGTGCAGTCAAACTATAATAACCTCACTGTGAGTAGCCGAAGCACCGCAGGTCAAAGGACCAGTCACACTACTGCAACATCAAGCAAGTCACTGACGAGTGGATGGACATCCAAGTTGTTAGAAAACCCCGATCATGCCGCTGAAATTTCAAAATTTTCAGATGCAGCGGAAGAGGCATGCGCGGGATCAACCGTTCATCGCATGAACGTTGTTCAAAAACCGTTCGTAGATAGATAAGGATTAAAAACTTTTTAAAACATTAGAAGATCAGATCTTCACCTTGTGCGGGTAGATGATCACCGCAAACTGATGATCGTGATTTTGGATGAGGGTTCGCTTGAAGCCGTTCAAGTGCTCGGCCTCTACGGGTATCCACACGAAGCAGAGGACCAATCCAAGTGCTCCAATCTCCCCGGGGTGCTAGCTCCCTTGCAGAGATTACTTTGATGGCTGATCACCTCCCTTTCAATCAACCCTTGAATGCTAGAGGGAGGAGGAAGAAGATGAAAGGATCAAGGAAGAAGATCCAAAAGGCTAGATGCAGCATTTCCTTTCCTTGCGTTGAATCCCAAACGAAGGAGGAAGAAGGAGACCACCATGGATCTTTTTCCTTCTTGCTTGCGGCTGATCCAAGAGGAGAGGAGAAAGGGGGCGTACGTCCACAAGGGGAGAGCTTCTCATATAAATTAGGTCAGCCCCCAAGCCTCCTCTTAAATAGCATCTAGGGCTCCTATTTGGTTTAGTCCAAATCATGAATCAATTAGGTTCAATCTATGCTAGTCCTAATCTAATTAGAACTTAAATGAACCATGACTCAATTGAACTCTTCAATCCTAATCTAATTAGGAGCCATCTTGATTCATTGGATTAATAATTAATTAGGACTTAAGAAATCCTAATCCAATTAGGATTTGTTTAATTCTAGTCCTAATCCAATTAGGACTCTAATTTGAATTTGAAGTCCTAATCCGATTAGGACTCTAGAAATCCTACTCCAAGTAGGAATCCAAATTTAATTCAAAACTCCTAATCTAATTAGGATTATAGGAATCCTACTCCAAGTAGGAATCCTAGTCCTACTCCTAATAGGATTCTCAGTCCAAGTAGGAATCCCAATCCAAGTAGGATTCCTGTCCTAATCCAATTAGGACTCTATGAATCCTACTCCAAGTAGGACTCCTAGTCCTACTCCAAATAGGATTCCCAGTCCAAGTAGGAATCCCAGTCCAAGTAGGATTTCTAGTCCTAATCCAATTAGGACTCTTATTTTAAGTCCAATTAATCAATTCCCTTTGTTCCTTCTTCAACTTATTATCAATCAAATTGATTACTTGTGATTCCTAATCACGATTCAACCATTGGATCGGTCATTACTTCTAGTGTGTGTGACCCTATAGGTTCTACTCTGACTGGTAGTGAGATATATTATGATCTCTATCACAATATTATTGAAAACTCCTTTCAATGGATTGGAACGATTCCAACTCTACTCATTAGGGTTTATCGATCATCGAGATAATCCCTGTGAGTCCCACCATCCACCAGTGACACCTAGCAGCATGTAGTGGCTACCCAGTAGAATAGAATGATGAACCTCTAGGTGCAGTTATCGTGTGATACAGTCCTACTATCATGGATCCCTACAGGACGGAGGTCATGGATAACTCGTCAAACCCCTTCGTCTGTCATATGTCAAGATTTATTCGACTCGAGTTCGATAGTGGAAAACTCTTTCTCCACTTTATATTACTGCCCTGGCCAAGGTCTTAGAACTCAGTCTAACAAATCACATAGGATCACTCCTCTTCTATCAAGGTCGATAGATTCCATGTAAGTGCATACCCTACTCCTACAGTGAACTTACTGCAGCCAATCTACACTACAAGGACCCATATGACTAGAGACCATGTATACGTGTAGTCAAACTACAATAACCTCACTGTGAGTAGCTGAAGCACCGCAGGTCAAAGGACCAGTCATACTACTGTAACATCAAGCAAGTCACTGACGAGTGGATAGACATCCAAGTGACTTCTTGTCTTGGTCACGCTCAGTACCCTTGTTCTCTAACAAGCACCTGCACTATCACTTCAGTGTCCCTACACTGTGGACTCAAGTCTCGTCCATCCAGAAGGAAAGTGATCTGTGCACTGATCGGATCGATCACCGTCCTCGTGATGATCCATTGATCAGGGAGCATTTAGAAATTAATCACCAATGATACATGGCTCAAATTCTCAACTCTTGAGAATATGCATCATCATCTTATTAATTTCTTGGACGATCCATAGACACATAAATAATATGAATGAAAAGATGCCTTTTATTTATTCAATAATAAATAGTCAAGTACAAAATTATGTCCCTAGAATTAACAATGTGTCAGCCAGATTGGCTTCTAGGGCATACATCTAACAATCTCCCACTTGCACTAAAGCCAATCAGTCGTATATCTAAGCCCCATCTTCTCAAGGTGGGCTTTAGTCTTTTGCTGACTTAGCTGCTTAGTGAACGGATCTGCCACGTTATCCGCAGAGTCTACTCTCTACACCTCTACATATTTCTTCTCAACATAGTCGCGTATGAGGTGGAAGCGCCACTCTATGTGCTTGGACTTCTGATGAGACCTTGGCTCCATAGCTAGTGCTATGGTGCCAATGTTATCGCAGTAAAGTGTTATGGCATCTAATGACATTACACCTAACTCTGCAATGAACTTTTAACCAGAAGGTTTCCACTGCACCCTTAGATACGGCTTAACATTCAGCTTCTAAGGTAGAATCTATAATGATCGGTTGTTTGGAACTCTTCCAATTTACTGAACCACCATTGCACATATTCTGATGTAGACTTTCTATCATCAATATGTGTGCATCCTTCTACCTTCAACTCTGATCTTCTTCCAAAGACCAAGAACATGTCCTTAGTTCTTTCAAGTACTTAAGACTGTTCTTCACAGCTATCCAGTGCTTTTTGCCTGGATCTGATTGACATATGCTCGTGACATTCACAGCATGTACTATATCAAGTCATGTACATAGCATGGCATACATGAGGCTCCCTATTGCTGATGCATAGGGGATCTTGCTCATGCGTTGAATCTCTTCAGATGTTTTGGGGCACATCTTCTTGGAAGAGATTAATTCCATGCCTTAGGGGTAATAGACCCCTTTTAGAGTTTTCCATGCTGAACCTTTTCAGCACTTCCTCTATGTACATCTTCTGTGATGGGCCAAGCATCCTTTTAGATCTATCTCTATAGACCTTTATTCCCAAAATATAGGATGCTTCCCCAAGGTCTTTCATGGAGAACCTTTTTTGACAACCTCACCTTGACCGAGGTTAGCATGGGAATATCATTCCCTATCAGGAGGATGTCGTCCACGTACAGTACGAGAAATACAACAGCACTCCCACTAATCTTTTTGTAAACACATGGTTCCTCTTTATTTTTGATGAAATCAAACGTTTTGATTGCGTCATCGAAACGAGTGTTCCAACTCCGAGATGCTTGCTTTAGTCCATAGATGGACCTTTGCAGCTTGCAGACCTTGTGATCTCCATCACTGGAAGTGAAACCCAAAGGCTGTTCCATATAGATGTCTTCATCAAGATATCCATTCAGGAAAGCTGTTTTCACATCCATCTGCCAGATTTCATAATTATGAAATGTTGTAATGGCAAGCAATGTTCGGATGGATTTTAGCATGGCTACAGGTGAAAAGGTCTCCTGATAGTCAATGCCCTCGTGCTGACTATACCCTTTTGCCACAAGCCTTGCTTTATAGGTCGCTACCTCTCCATCCGAACCTATCTTCCTTTTGTAGATCCATTTGCATCCAATAGGTACAATACCTTCTGGTGGATCTACTAAGGTCCAGACTTGGTTGGAATGCATGGAGTCTAACTCTGACTTTTATGGCTTCCAGCCATTTCTAGGAGTCGATATCAGATATCGCCTCGTCGTAGGTTTTGGGATCCTGCGTGTGATCCCTATCTCCCACTAGGAACATTTCCTCGGTATCCTCTTCTAGTATACCTAAGTATCTATCGGGAGGATGGGAGACCCTACTAGATCTGCGAGGTGGTTGAGGGACATCGTGTACTGGCTCTGTATGAATGGGTTCGATAGGATCCATGACTCGTTGCTTTTCAGAGACTTTCTCTTCTAGCTCAATTTTCCTCCCACTGCCTCTATCAAGGATAAACTGTTTTTCCAAGAAGATGGCATAACGGCTCACAAACACATTGTGATCCTCTGAGACGTAAAAATTGTATCCTAATGACTCTTTAGGATATCCTATAAAACGAGCACTTATGGTCCTAGCCTCTAACTTGTCTGCCTGTAGTCTCTTGACGTGGGCCGGACATCCCCAAATCTTGGTTTCTTACCATGTCATATCTCATATGGTGCGGTAGGAATGGACTTTAGAGGGATCTCTATTCAACAAGTAAATAGCTGAAAATAGGGTATCTATCTAAAGAAACAAGGGTAAATCAGTGAAGCTCATCATGGACTGGACCATATCAATAGAGTCCGATTCCTCCTCTCTGACACTCCATTGAGCTGAGATGTTCCAGGAGGAGTCCATTATGAAACTATACCATTCTTCTTGAGATAATCACGGAACTCTCCATTAAGGTATTCACTTCCTCGATCTGATCGAAGAACCTTTCAAATGAGTTTTTGTGCTTATTTTTCTACTTCATATCTAAGCTTTTTGAACCTTTCAAAAGTTTCATATTTGTGTCTCATACACATATCCATACCGTGAGTAATCATCGGTAAATGAAGTAAAAAATTATAACCCCTAGCCTGCACATCGAATGGGCCACATACATCAGTGTGTACTAGGATAAGTATTTCAGTGGACCTCCCTGTGGTCCTACATAACTTGGCCATCTTTCCTTGAAGGCAGAATTCACAAATCAAATATGACTCGGAAGTCAATGAGCCCAAAAGCTCATGTTTGTCTAATTTGTTTATTCTGTCTTCTCCTATATGGCCAAGCCTGAGGTGCCACAAATACTTTAGATTTATCTCATTTTTGGATCTATTAGATCCTATGGTATTCACTGTTTGCTCAGATATATTCACAGATACATCCATATGTATGTGATAGAGACTCTCAATCATAAAACTATGTTGAATCAATTTATTTTTCAAATAAAAATCTTTCTGTGCTAAATAAAATACAGAAATCAAATTTCTGCTAGCAATAGGTAACAGTCCCTAAGTATCCTGAGCATATCTGACATACCTTCTGAAGGTCTGTCACCCTTCATGTTCTTTATGCTTTCCATGTATGTAGGACAGTTCCTCTTCCAATGGCCGTCCATGATGCAATGGAAACACTTTTCCTTGCAATTGGCCTTTTTCTTGGAACTTCCTTACTTGGTGTTTTCTTAGTCTTCTGCTTCTTCGCAGGCTTCTTCTTCTTCCAAATAGACTCTCTCTTGAAAGTAGAAACCAACTTGACAGCGAAAACGATGCCCCTTGAACTTCTTCAAAGTCCCTAAGTTAGTTACCAATTTATTTAACAATTCTATTTTGGTGCATACAATCTTGTTCATATGGTAATTTACTATAAATTGTTCATATGAAGCTAGAAGGGATGTGGGATCAAATCCGTTTGCAATTCCTTGTGCATGGTCATGCCGAGCTTCTCAAGCTTCTTCAAGTCCTTTATCATGGTCAAAACCATGATCGTGGACAGACTGCCCCTCACGCATCTTTGTCTTAAAGAGCCTCTTGGACACTTCAAAACATGCTGCGCGACTCTGATCACCATACAACTCTTGCAGGTGATTTAATATGTCCCTGGCAGTCTCATGTTCTCATGCCGGCATTGTAATTCATTGGACATGGATGCCATTGTGCAGCACCTAACCTTATTGTCATTGTTCGTCCACTTTAGCATGCGTCTTACGCTGATCAGTGATTGGACAGATTGGTAACATGGGGATTCCATGGTCTAGCACATACCCTAATTTCATAATTCAAAATTATTTTTGAAATTTGCTGAGCCAGTCTTTATAATTGGATTTGGTCAAACGGTTGTTCTATAGGATATGAGTTAAAAGTCTAGAAGCTGACTTTATAATCCTCAGAGAGTAAAGATTCTAGTTAGAATTTTGTACTTGATCCTAATCTGTTCTATGGTCTTTTAGAACAAATGTAACTCCCACTATTTTCTCGAATTTCTCACACTCCCCTGGTAGGAAAACGGAAATCCCACACGACTAGGGTTTCTAGTAGGTACTGCGGTCCCACCGATTTACATGCCACCTCACCTAACAGTTATTGGTGACACATAGATTGATGAATGTACAACTCTTGTACAATGCTTCTCAAGCATGTTGCAGTGCAACTTGGTCTCTAAGCCATGAAAACCTCACCTAACAGTTATTGGTCCCATTTCTTAGTTAAGTAAGACCCACCGTATAACCGTAGGAATAAAATCGTCATTGGGTCCTCACCTAACAGTTATTGGTGCCCAACCCCACCTTTACCCTACAACATCTCATGTCTATAGAGAGGTCCAGCCCCCCGATGCAACTTGCCCACTGTATCCAGCCGAGACAAATCAACATCAGAAAGGCTTTAGCAGCTCTACTACAGTGGAAGACCTATTGACTTAATATTGGTTAATCAGGTCTTAGTGTTTGCAACCTTGAGCTTTTCATAAGAGGTAATCGAACAATTGGCCAGGTAAGCAGGTGGGAGACTCCCCTTACTCAGAGAGTAAGGTCCTAATTAAGTAACCACCTTTCATGCTTTCCTAGACACCAATTAGATCAATTAATCTAATATGACTTGCTCATGTTGGTTCACTCTCGACTTGATTGAGGAGGTTTTAATTTAGGTCTCAATTGGGTTTGCTACATCACATGTAAACCTATCTACCCGACTCTCATTCACATCACATGCAAACGGCACATTGCAGGCAGTTATAATCGCAGCAATAATTAAAGCTAAACTTTAAATAGGTGATGATCATGGATTCTAGTTAGGTCGTATTACAAGCACATGCACGTCAATCGATCAACTGGTCTTCAACTCTTGAATTGGTTCCAAGCCTCCTTGATTCGATCCTTGATCAACTCTTGATCCAATCGCCATCAACCGCTTAGACCCCTGTTTCATCTCATGCCTTGTCTTCAACTTGATCGTTGACGTACATCACATCACAGAAATACAACCAGATGTAAAATAAAAAATAATAATAAATTACATCTTCTTTTAGGAGGCACGCAGGCCTCTCAAAACATCAAATAAGATGCATGCAAGCATCTGAAAAATTACATGACATTGCAGATCACATCGCAGGTCTTTACATTTAATACCAAAAGGGTTTGAATCCTATGATCATCACCACATGCAGCAATTATAATTTTCAGATCTGAAAACTAACTGATTATCTCATGACATAGGTTGCTGATCATGCTAATCATGATTCCAAACTTTATAATCTCATTAACAATGCAATTAGAATCATCATCTTATCACATAAAAATCAGCATGCAAAAATCAGCACCCTAGAAAAAATCTGCATGCAGAAAATTTTCAGCATGCATAATCTTTCAATTTTCAGATCTAATAAGCCTATTAATAATTAATCCTTACCTTAATCTACGAAGCCTAGGCTCTGATACCACTGTTAGAAAACCCCGATCATGCCGCTGAAATTTCAAAATTTTCAGATGCAGCGGAAGAGGCATGCGCGGGATCAACCGTTCATCGCATGAACGTTGTTCAAAAACCGTTTGTAGATAGATAAGGATTAAAAACTTTTTAAAACATTAGAAGATCAGATCTTCACCTTGTGCGGGTAGATGATCACCACAAACTGATGATCGTGATTTTGGATGAGGGTTCGCTTGAAGCCGTTCAAGTACCCGGCCTCTACGGGTATCCACACGAAGCCGAGGACCAATCCAAGTGCTCCAATCTCCCCGGGGTGCTAGCCCCCTTGCAGAGATTACTTTGATGGCTGATCACCTCCCTTTCAATCAACCCTTGAATGCTAGAGGGAGGAGGAAGAAGATGAAAGGATCAAGGAAGAAGATCCAAAAAGCTAGATGCAGCCTTTCCTTTCCTTGCGTTGAATCCCAAACGGAGGAGGAAGAAGGAGACCACCATGGATCTTTTTCCTTCTTGCTTGCGGCTGATCCAAGAGGAGAGGAGAAAGGGGGCGTACGGCCACAAGGGGAGAGCTTCTCATATTAATTAGGTCAGCCCCCAAGCCTCCTCTTAAATAGCATCTAGGGCTCCTATTTGGTTTAGTCCAAATCATGAATCAATTGGGTTCAATCTATGCTAGTCCTAATCTAATTAGAACTTGAATGAACCATGACTCAATTGAACTCTTCAATCCTAATCTAATTAGGAGCCATCTTGATTCATTGGATTAATAATTAATTAGGACTTAGGAAATTCTAATCCAATTAGGATTTGTTTAATTCTAGTCCTAATCCAATTAGGACTCTAATTTGAATTTGAAGTCCTAATCCGATTAGGACTCTAGGAATCCTACTCCAAGTAGGAATCCAAATTTAATTCAAAACTCCTAATCTAATTAGGATTATAGGAATCCTACTCCAAGTAGGAATCCTAGTCCTACTCCTAATAGGATTTCCAGTCCAAGTAGGAATCCCAGTCCAAGTAGGATTCCTGTCCTAATCCAATTAGGACTCTATGAATCCTACTCCAAGTAGGACTCCTAGTCCTACTCCAAATAGGATTCCTAGTCCAAGTAGGAATCCCAGTCCAAGTAGGATTTCTAGTCCTAATCCAATTAGGACTCTTGTTTTAAGTCCAATTAATCAATTCCCTTTGTTCCTTCTTCAACTTATTATCAATCAAATTGATTACTTGTGATTCCTAATCACGATTCAACCATTGGATCGGTCATTACTTCTAGTGTGTGTGACCCCATAGGTTCTACTCTGACTGGTAGTGAGATATATTATGATCTCTATCACAATATCATTGAAAACTCCTTTCAATGGATTGGAACGATTCCAACTCTACTCATTAGGGTTTATCGATCATCGAGATAATCCCTGTGAGTCCCACCATCCACCAGTGACACCTAGCAGCATGTAGTGGCTACCCAGTAGAATAGAATGATGAACCTCTAGGTGCAGTTATCGTGTGATACAGTCCTACTATCATGGATCCCTACAGGACGAAGGTCATGGATAACTCGTCAAACCCTTTCGTCTGTCATATGTCAAGATTTATTCGACTCGAGTTCGATAGTGGAAAACTCTTTCTCCACT
Source organism: Phoenix dactylifera (assembly GCF_009389715.1). Lineage (NCBI taxonomy): Eukaryota > Viridiplantae > Streptophyta > Magnoliopsida > Arecales > Arecaceae > Phoenix > Phoenix dactylifera. The sequence continues at coordinate 90,856 of NW_024068709.1, forward strand.
TTATATTACTGCCCTGGCCAAGGTCTTAGAACTCAGTCTAACAAATCACATAGGATCACTCCTCTTCTATCAAGGTCGATAGATTCCATGTAAGTGCATACCCTACTCCTACAGTGAACTTACTGTAGCCAATCTACACTACAAGGACCCATATGACTAGAGACCATGTATACGTGTAGTCAAACTACAATAACCTCACTGTGAGTAGCTGAAGCACCGCAGGTCAAAGGACCAGTCATACTACTGGCAACATCAAGCAAGTCACTGACAGAGTGGATAGACATCCAAGTGACTCTTGTCTTGGGTCACGCTCAAGTACCTAGTTCTCTAACAAGCACTGCACTATCACTTCAGTGGTCCCCTACACTGTGGACTCAAGTCTCCGTCCATCCAGAAGGAAAGTGATCTGTGCACTGATCGGATCGATCACCGTCCTCGTGATGATCCATTGATCAGGAGCCATTTCGAAATTAATCACCAATGATACATGGCTCAAATTCTCAACTCTTGAGAATATTGCATCATCATCTTATTAATTTCTTGGACGATTCATAGACACATAAATAATATGAATGACAAGATGCTTTTATTTATTCAATAATAAATAGTCAGTACAAAATTATGTCCCCTAGAATTAACAATGTGTCAGCCAGCTTGGCTTCTAGGGCATACATCTAACACTAAGGTCTTACAAAGTGAATTTTATTGGCCCTCATTGTTCAAAGATGCTCACAAATTTTGCCAGACTTGTGAGCGATGTCAACGAATGGGTACAATCATCCGTAGAGATATGATGCTACTTAACCCCATTTTAATTGTAGAAATTTTCGATGTCTGGGGTATTGACTTCATGGGCTCTTTCCCGCATTCTTTTGGTTTTGAGTACATTCTTGCCGGGGTAGATTATGTTTCGAAGTGGGTAGAAGCTATTGCCACTAGGACTAATGATCATAAGGTTGTGATTAAGTTTTTACAAACAAATATATTTAGTCGCTTTGGCACACCCCGAGCTATCATTAGTGATGGGGGATCACATTTTTGCAACCAGTCTTTTGAGGCTTTGGTTCGCAAGTATTCAATCACCCACAAAGTTGCCACCCCGTACCATCCCCAAACAAGCGGGCAAGTTGAAGTTTCCAATAGGGAGATAAAACACATCTTAGAGAAAACAATACGTCCTGATAGAAAAGATTGGTCTCATAGATTAAACGATTCTCTCTGGGCTTATCGTACTGCCTATAAGACTCCTATTGGCATGTCTCCTTATCGACTGATTTTTGGAAAAGCTTGCCACTTACCTGTAGAACTCGAACATAGAGCTTTTTGGGCCATTAAAAAGTTTAACTTTAATATGGCAGCAGCTGGTTCTAACCGGAAACTTCAACTCAACGAGCTTGAAGAGTTACGCAATGAGGCATATGAAAATGCCAAAATTTACAAGGCAAGGACTAAGGCTTTACATGACAAATCCATTAACCGTAAGTCTTTCGAGCCTAATCAAAAGGTTTGGCTATTCAATTCTAAATTGCGTCTCTTTCCTGGTAAACTTCGCTCTAGGTGGGATGGTCCCTTTTTAGTTAGAAAGGTTTTTCCTCATGGTGCAGTAGAAATTCAAGACATCAATGATGGTCGTATCCTGAACGTCAATGGTCAAAGATTGAAACCTTACATAGAATGTGTTGCAGATGGACAGTTAATTGAATCCCTTGATTTGATGGATCCTATTTATCAGGATAATTAAGGATGCACTGCGTCTGGCTGAAGACGTTAAACTTAGCGCTTGTTGGGAGGCAACCCAATTCTCATATATTATTTTTGCACATTTATTTATCGCATTTTTCAGGAGTCCTCATATTACTGATGCAATTAAGGTAAAATGCTTCTATCCTCCATATGCATCATATTTTCGTCCAAAATAAAAATAATAAAAAAAATAAAAAATAATAATAATATAACATTATTAAAAAAAACATTGAGGACAATGTCTGGTCTAGGTTGGGGGTATAGAAGATTCGAATTTTTTACGAAATTTTTAGCATTTTCGCATTATTGAATAAGTTTTTCAAAAAAAAAAAAAACCTAATTTCTATGCCTTAGTGCTAAAATGATAAATGCACAAAGTATATAAAAACTAACAAGCCCAATGATTAGTCAGAAGTAAGACAACTTGAGTTCTTTTCATTAAAAGTTCTTTTAGTGAGTTGTAAGATAATTTTTACTTTGGAATTTCACAACATACATGGCCTGCACTTCTAAGGATTAGGTTCAACATTATGTTGTTAAGTCTGGTAGCAACCTTGAGTCCTGATGAATCATTCCTATCTAATTCACTATTATCCCAAATTTATATATAAAAAAAGAGAAAAAAAAAGAGAAGTGAATTTAGTCAAGTACATCGAAAAGGGCTACCTATTGTCAAAGGTCAACGGGTTTGTGATGTTGAACTCGAGCATAGGTCCGTAGGGGAGTCTTAATACCCAACACCTTATGCCATCTGGTGTGGGAGTGTTGACTGAATGCTCGCTATACGGAGGAATCATTACAAGAGTAAAAGTGCATAATTTATTTATAAATACAAAATAAATAAATAAATAAATAATAATAATATTGACCTTGAAAAAGACGATAGTGTGAAAGCCGTCATTGTAAAAATTCGAGTAAACTGGAATATTACAGATAAAGCCCATGAGGTATTAAAGTAAACATCCACAACTCTCGAAATCCTGCAAGATAGGATGATTTTGAATCAGTGATTAGGTCTTATCTGACCAATTCTTGGAAACTACTAGTTTTATCAGTATTTTGGGAAATCTAAAGCCTTAGCTTGTGTATGGCCTAGATATCACCAAGCACCCAAGTATAAATAAGTCTTACAACTCTCTAACGGAAACATAATAACTTCAACTTAAGTTGCACACTGACGTAGGATTTGGGCTGACTTAGTAATTAAAACTTTGTGTGCTTTTGAAATTATTGGCACTTATGCATTTGAAATTAGATTTTATGTAACGATAAAATAAATTCTTTCGATAGCAGTTTGTGGGTATCTGAGCCGAAAATCCTTACGAGACCAAACTCGTCCACTAGGGCCACCTAGGGGTCTAAAGCCTTATTGCATACGGTAAATGCAATCGCGATTCCTGCGAAAGTGAGTTAGTTTTTATTTTATTTTGCTCGAGGACTAGCAAAATATAGGTTGGGGGGTGTGATAAGTGCTAAATAATGTATATATTTAACTATTTTTACACAGGCACTTATCATTATTTTCTTTGCACATACTTTAAATTTAACATAAGAAAATTGTATTACCTTCATCATTGCATTTTAATAAATTATCAAAGGTAATTCAAGTTTGATTTGATTATTTATTGATTACGCTTAATGCATGCAGGTCGAGTCAAGCTCAATTAGGTAAAGCCTAAACTGACACTACATCATTTCACAATTTTATATTTTTAGAGTCGACTCCAAGAACTCTTTTCCAAAATCCAGTGCTTTCCATTAATTCCTGACTCTTCATACGTTCACCTAAATTTCTTCTCACTCATTCCCAACTCTTTTTCCACCATGATCCTATTTTAATAAAATCCCTTCAAGTATTTGTTTCTCATATCTCAAAGTATATCATCTAGTTGCACGGATCCCAAAGCCTCAACCCATCCTCATCCTTATTCCATCTCTAAAAACACAACCCCGAACTCCTCTCCGGTTAACAAAAACCAACTAAACTTCCCAGCTCCCGTGTCCCACAATATTCCTTGTTTCACCTCCACAACCGTCCGTGAGTCCCAAACAATCCTTCATCCCAAACTCCCTGGATTCCCAGCTCTCATCTCGGTCGTGATCCACTCTTCTCCTAGTCATTCCCTTTCCTAACATCACCCCGAGTCCCCAACTTCCTCCCAACCTCTGAATCCCCGATCCCAATCGGATGAATATCCCAAACGGTTCTCCTCCAGCCAAAACGTTCCCTCCATCTTCACGGCTTCCTCTGTTCCGGAATCACTGCCAGCCAATCCCGTTCACGAACAGATCCCAGCTTCATCCCCTATTTTCCAGCTATGCCGAGCGCATCACGAAAGAGTTCTTTTTTCCGTTCCCAAGCTTCATTCTTCCGGATTCCTCTCAGCCGAACACCCTGCAACTTTATCCCAAACAAACACAGCTTCATCTCGTTATTCCCTCCACATCACGTTCATGATCCCGCATCCCAACCAGATCCCTGACTTCAGCTTTCTCTAGAATCACTCTCACCGTTCCAAGGATCTCCTGTATCCATCAACAAAAAAACCATGCATCTGTTCCCTGTTATCAGCCGATATCCAACAATCCCATGACCATATCAAATCCCCTGCTTCAGCGGAACAGAATCTGAATCTTCCCATTGCGAGCTTCACGTCCACGTCTCCTCCCGGTTGAAAGCAACGTCAGGCTCTTCCAGATCGCGTCAACCATCTGTGATTCAAGTCTTCTTCCCTCCACGGATGAGTTCAGCTCAACTTCTCCACGTCCAGCTACTTCCACGACCGGTGCATCTCAGCGTGATCCTTATCCAGATACCAACTGCAAGTATATCCAAGGATCAGAGCCGATCTCCCGTATCATGGCTTCCGATTCATCTTCCCAACGTTCACGGATGAATTCCTTCCACGCGATCCAGCCTTCTGTTATCCATGGATAAGCTTCAACTCCAACCTCTCGACGGATCAGCATATTCCAAGATCTCGCCATTCATCACGGACGTTATCCATCCTTCTCTAAGCAACCTTACACGTTCACCTCATCCTCCCCTGTTTTGAGTCATTTCTCTGTTTCCGGAAAAGATGGAGCAACCGCCTTCCAACTGCACCCAGCTTTATCCGCGATCAGTTCTTATCTCCATCCGAACTTCTTTGCATGCATCCCCGAACAGCCACATGAGGTACAACAGGGGAGGTGGGCAACCTATATAAAGAGAAGAGTCTTCTCTTCAGAGCATTCTTCAACTTCGGTTTGGTTCCATCTCTTGACAGGGGAGTTCCCACCGGAAGAACCAAGGGAGAGATAATATTTTGGGTATTTTGGGAATGATTTCCCAAAGAAAAATGATGAAATCCAAGAGAGAGAGGAAGCCGGCGGGAGAAAGGAGGGAGAACCCAGTCGTGATGAAGGCCTTCTACATCGCTGCTGCTGTCGCCCACGACTCCATGGAAGGCTGATCTCTTCACTAGGGCTGGATGCAACCCTAACAAAGGGCCAAGGGTTTTATGTTTTTAATTTTCTATTTCTGGAGTTGTATAAACTTTATTTTGCTCCTAATGAATATTTTATTTCATCTCATATTTAATTTCTGTGATTTTAAGTATGATGTTTATACAACTGTTCTTCATGATCACAAGGTAAATATAAGATAGTCCATGCTTAAGGAAGATGTGGTGTGCTACCACATTAGATTAGGGTAGATATTGCATGCCAACTAAAGATGGATTATTCGCAAATTACTTTTGTGAATTTTTATTTAAATGCTTATTAGGCTTGTAGCCAATTTGCATGATAATCTAGAATAAATTAAAATATAATTAACCCTTGTTCCGATGTTAGTGGTGAATTCCTTGCCCTAGGTTCCCTCAAACTGATATCATTTTAATTACATTTTTATTAAATTCCTTAGTTTAATAGTCTTCACAAACTCTTCCTTTTAAATATTTTTATTTTTTTAAAAAAAAACAACTGTACCCCAATCCCTGTGGATCGATACCCGTAATCACTATCCTACCAGATACGTGCTATTGTGTGGTCTTTAAAATTGACTATCATAAACCACGAACTTCAGTTTGCGGTGATCATCTACCCTTACAAGATGAAGATCTGATCTTCATAATTAGTTTAAAGTTTTTAATCCTAATCTATCTACGAACGGTTTTTGAACAACATTCATTAGATGAACGTCGATCCGGCGCATGCCTCTTCCGCTGCCATCTGAATTTTTTTTTGAATTTTCTGCGGCATGGGCGGGTTCCCAACAGTGGTATCAGAGCCTAGACTTCGTAGTTTAAGGTTAGGATTAATTATTAAAAGGCGTATAAGATCTGAAAATTGAAAGATTATGCATGCTGAAATTTTTCTGCATGCAGATTTTTTCAGGGTTGCTGATTTTGCATGCTGATTTTTATGTGATAAATTGATGATTCTAATTGCATTGTTAATGGGATTACAAAGTTTAGAATCATGTTTAGCATGATCAGCAACCCATGTCATAAGATAATCAATTAGATTTCAGATCTGAAAATTATAATTGTTGCATGCGGTGATGATCATAGGATTCAAACCCTTTTGGTATCAAATATAATGACCTACGATGTGATCTGTAATGTCATGTATTTTTTTAGATGGTTGCATGCATCTTATTTGATGTTTTGAGAGGCCTGCGTGCCTCCTAAAAGGTGATGTAATTTATTAATTTAAATCTGGTTGTATTTCTGTGATGTAATGTACGTCAACGATCAAGTCGAAGACAATACATGAGATGAACGGCGATCTGAGCGGTTGATGGCGATTGGATCAAGAGTTGATCAAGGATCGAATCAAGCAGGCTCGGGACTAATTCAAGAATTGAAGACCAACTGATCGATGACGTGCATGTGCTTGTAATATGACCTAATTAGAATCCATGATCATCACCTTATTTAAAGTTTAGCTTTTAGTTATTGCTGCAATTATAACTGCCTACGATGTGCTATTTGTATGTGATGCGAATGAGAGTGGGGTAGATAGATTTACGTATGATGCAATCTAGTAAACCAATCCCAATGAGACCTAAACTAAAACTCCTCAATCAAGTCGAGAGTGAACCAACATGAGCAAGTCATATTAGATTAATTGATCTAATTGGTGTCTAGGAAAGCATGAAAGATGGTTACTTAATTAGGACCTTACTCTCTGAGTAAGGGGAGCCTCCCACCTGCTTACCTGGCCAATTGTTCGATTACTGTTAGAACCCGCCCATGCCGCAGAAAATTTTTTAAAAATTCAGACGCAGCGGAAGAGGCATGTGCGGGATCAACCGTTCATCGCATGAACGTTGTTCAAAAACCGTTCGTAGTTAGATAAGGATTAAATACTTTTGAAACATTAGGAAGATCAGATCTTCACCTTTGTGCGGGTAGGTGATCACCGCAACCTGATGATCATGGTTTTGGAAGAGGGTTCGCTTGAAGCCGCACAAGCGTCCGGCCTCTACGGGTATCCACACGAAGTAGAGGACCGTTCAAGGTTTCCTTGTCTCCTCGGGGTGCTAGCTCCCTTACAGAGACTTCTTTTGATGGCTGATTTCTTCCCTTTTAATCAAATCTTGATTATGCTTGGAAGGAGGAAGAAGAAGAAAGGATCTTTGAAGAAGAACCAAAGGCTAGACACAGCCTTTTCTTTTCCCTGCGTTGGAAGAAGGAAGGGAAGGGGAGGAGGCCGCCAAGGCCTTCTTCTTGTTCTTCCTTGCTTGCGGCTGGAAGACCAAAGGAGGAAGGGGACCACGAGTTGGAGAGGAATAGGGCTTCCTTTTAAATATTTTTATTTTTTTTTTAAAGAAAAAACAACTGTACCCCAATCCCTGTGGATCGATACCCGTAATCACTGTCCTACCAGATACGTGCTATTGTGTGGTCTTTAAAATTGACTATCATAAACCACGAACTTCAGTTTGCGGTGATCATCTACCCTTACAAGGTGAAGATCTGATCTTCATAATCAGTTTAAAAGTTTTTAATCCTAATCTATCTACGAACGGTTTTTGAACAACATTCATTAGATGAACGTCGATCCCGCGCATGCCTTTTCCGCTGCCATCTGAATTTTTTTTGAATTTTCTGCGGCATGGGCGGGTTCCCAACAGTGGTATCAGAGCCTAGGCTTTGTAGTTTAAGGTTAGGATTAATTATTAAAAGGCGTATAAGATCTGAAAATTGAAAGATTATGCATGCTGAAATTTTTCTGCATGCAGATTTTTTCAGGGTTGCTGATTTTTGCATGCTGATTTTTATGTGATAAATTGATGATTCTAATTGCATTGTTAATGGGATTACAAAGTTTAGAATCATGTTTAGCATGATCAGAAACCCATGTCATAAGATAATCAATTAGATTTCAGATCTGAAAATTATAATTGTTGCATGCGATGATGATCATAGGATTCAAACCCTTTTGGTATCAAATATAATGACCTACGATGTGATCTGTAATGTCATGTAATTTTTTAGATGGTTGCATGCATCTTATTTGATGTTTTGAGAGGCCTGCGTGCCTCCTAAAAGGTGATGTAATTATTATTTTAAATCTGGTTGTATTTCTGTGATGTAATGTACGTCAACGATCAAGTCGAAGACAATACATGAGATGAACGGCGATCTGAGCGGGTTGATGGCGATTGGATCAAGAGTTGATCAAGGATCGAATCAAGGAGGCTCGGGACTAATTCAAGAATTGAAGACCAACTGATCGATGACGTGCATGTGCTTGTAATATGACCTAATTAGAATCCATGATCATCACCTATTTAAAGATTAGCTTTTAGTTATTGCTGCAATTATAACTGCCTACGATGTGCTATTTGTATGTGATGCGAATGAGAGTGGGGTAGATAGATTTACGTATGATGCAATCTAGTAAACCAATCCCAATGAGACCTAAATTAAAACTCCTCAATCAAGTCGAGAGTGAACCAACATGAGCAAGTCATATTAGATTAATTGATCTAATTGGTGTCTAGGAAAGCATGAAAGATGGTTACTTAATTAGGACCTTACTCTCTGAGTAAGGGGGAGCCTCCCACCTGCTTACCTGGCCAATTGTTCGATTACTGTTAGAACCCGCCCATGCCGCAGAAAATTTTTTAAAATTCAGACGCAGCGGAAGAGGCATGTGCGGGATCAACCGTTTCATCGCATGAACGTTGTTCAAAAAACCGTTCGTAGTTAGATAAGGATTAAATACTTTTGAAACATTAGGAAGATCAGATCTTCACCTTTGTGCGGGTAGGTGATCACCGCAACCTGATGATCGTGGTTTTGGAAGAGGGTTCGCTTGAAGCCGCACAAGCGTCCGGCCTCTACGGGTATCCACACGAAGTAGAGGACCGTTCAAGGTTTCCTTGTCTCCTCGGGGGTGCTAGCTCCCTTACAGAGACTTCTTTTGATGGCTGATTTCTTCCCTTTTAATCAAATCTTGATTATGCTTGGAAGGAGGAAGAAGAAGAAAGGATCTTTGAAGAAGAACCAAAGGCTAGACACAGCCTTTTCTTTTCCATGCGTTGGAAGAAGGAAGGGAAGGGGAGGAGGCCGCCAAGGCCTTCTTCTTGTTCTTCCTTGCTTGCGGCTGAAGACCAAAGGGAGGAAGGGGGCCACGAGTTGGAGAGGAATAGGGCTTCAATGAATTCCCTAGGGTGCCGCCCACTTCTCCTTTTAAAGGCATGAAGGGCTCCTACAAGTTAGAAGCCCTTGACCTATTTCCAAGAGGGGCACCGGCCCCTCTTTTTCTTGCTGCGCCCCTCCCTCTTGGTTAGCCGTAATCCTCCTCTAAGGAGGATTGGGATGCCCTAATGTGGCTAAGCCCTAATCTAATTAGGCTTAGTCCAAGGGTAAACCAATTTTGGGTCTAATCTAGGTAAGTCCTAATCCAATTAGAACTTAAATCAATTTTGACTCAATTGAACTCTTCAATCCTAATCCAATTAGGAGTCTTATTATTCATTAGATTAATAATTAATTAGGACTTAAGAAATCCTAATCCAATTAGGATTTATTCAATTTTAGTCCTAATCCAATTAGGACTCTAATTTGAATCTGAAGTCCTAATCCGATTAGGACTCTGAGAATCCTACTCCAAGTAGGAATCCAAATTTAATTCAAAACTCCTAATCTAATTAGGATTGTAGGAATCCTACTCCAAGTAGGAATCCCAGTCCTACTCCAAATAGGACTCCCAGTCCTAATCTAATTAGGATTGCACGAATCCTACTCTAAGTAGGATTTGTATTTAAGTCCAATTAATTAATTCCATTGTTCCTTCTTCAACTGATTATCAATCGAATTGATTACTTGTGATTCCTAATCACGATTCAACCATCGGATTGGTCAATGCCTCTAGTGTGTGTGATCCCATAGATTCTATTCTGACTGGTAGTGAGATATATTATGATCTCTATCACAATATCATTGAAAACTCCTTTCAATGGGTCGGAACGATTCCAACTCTACTCATTAGGGCTTATCGATCATCGAGATAATCCCTGTGAGTCCCACCATCCACCAGTGACACCTAGCAGCATGTAATGGCTATCCAGCAAAATAGAATGATGAACCTCTAGGTGCAGTTATCGTATGATACAGTCCTACTATCGTGGATCCCTACAGGATGGAGGTCATGGAAAACTCGTTAAACCCATCGTCTGTCATATGTCAAGATTTATTCGACTTAAGCTCGAGAGTGGAAATCTCTTTCTCCACTATATAATCTGCCCCGGCCGAGGTCTTACGAACTCAGTCTTATAAATCATATAGGATCTCTCCTTATCTATCAAGGTCGATAGATTCCTTATAGGTGCATACCCTACTCCTACAGTGAACCTACATGCAGCCAATCTACACTGCATGGACCCATATGGCTAGAGACCATGTATATGTGCAGTCAAACTACTATAAACCTCACTGTGAGTAGCCGAAGCATCGCAGGTCAAAGGACCAGTCACACTACTGCAACATCAAGCAAGTCACTGACGAGTGGATAGACATCCAAGTCACTTCTTGTCTTGGTCACGCTCAGTACCCTTGTTCTTAACAAGCACCTGCACTATTACTTCAGTGTTGCCACACTGTGGACTCGAGTCTCGTCCATTCATAAGGAAAGCAATGTGTGCACTGATCGGATCGATCACCGTCCTTGTGATGATCCATTGATCAGGAGCATTCAGAAATTAATCACCAATGATGCATGGCTCAAATTCTTAACTCTTAAGAATATGCATCCTCATCTTATTAATTCTTGGACGATTCATAGACATATAAACAATATGAATAAAAGATACCTTTTATTTATTCAATAATAAATAGTCAAGTACAAAATTATGTTCCTAGAATTAACAATGTGTCAGCCAGATTGGCTTCTAGGGCATACATCTAACAATCTCCCACTTGCACTAAAGCCAATTGGTCATATATCTTAATCCATCTTCTCAAGGTGGGCTTCAGTCTTTTGCTGACTCAGCTGCTTAGTGAATGGGTCTGCCACGTTGTCCGCAGAGTCTACTCTCTGCACCTCGACATACTTCTTCTCAACATAGTCGCGTATGAGGTGGAAGCGCCCCTCTATGTGCTTGGACTTCTGATGAGACCTTGGCTCCTTAGCAAGAGCTATGGCGTCATTATTATCGCAGTAGAGTGTTATGGCATCTGATGTCATCATGTCCAACTCTGCAATGAATTTTTTGAACCAGAAGCCTTCTTTAGCAGCTTCAGAGGCGGCGATATATTCAGCTTCCATAGTAGAATCACAATGATCGGTTGTTTAGAACTTTTCCCAATTTACCGTACGACCATTGCACAAGAACACATATCCAGATGTTGACTTCCTATCATCGACATCAGTTCATGAAGTCTGAATCTATGTACCCTTCTACCTTTAACTCTGATGCTCCTCCAAGATCAAGAATAAATCTTTAGTTCTTCTTAAGTACTTAAGAATATTCTTCACAGTTGTCCAGTGCTCTTCACCTGAATTCGACTGATATCTGCTACTGACACTCACAGCAAGGGCTATATCAGGTCGTGTACACATCAAGGCATACATGAGGCTCCCATTGCCGATGCATAAGGGATCTTGCTCATGCGTTGAATCTCTTCAGATGTGTTGGGGCACATCTTCTTGAAGAGATGAATTCCATGCCTTAGGGGTAAGTGACCCCTTTTAGAGTTTTCCATGCTGAACCTTTTCAGCACTTCCTCTATGTACATCTTCTGTGATAGGCCATGCATCCTTTTAGATCTATCTCTATAGAATTTTATCCCCAAAATATAGGATGCTTCCCCAAGGTCTTTCATGGAGAACTCTTTTGACAACCAGACCTTGACCGAGATTAGCATCGGAATATCATTCCCTATCAGGAGGATGTCGTCCACGTACAGTACGAGAAACACGACAGCACTCCCACTAACCTTCTTATAGACACATGGTTCCTCTTCGTTCTTGATGAAATCAAATGTTTTGATTGCGTCATCGAAACGAGTGTTCCAACTCCGAGATGCTTGCTTTAGTCCATAAATGGACCTTTGCAGCTTGCAGACCTTGTGATCTCCATCACTGGAAGTGAAATCCAAAGGCTGTTCCATATAGATATCTTCATCAAGATATCCATTCAGAAAAGCAGTTTTCACATCCATTTGCCAGATTTCATAATCATGAAATGCTGCAATGGCAAGCAATGTTCGGATGGATTTCAACATGGATACAGGTGAAAAGGACTCCTGATAGTCAATACCTTCGTGCTGACTATACCCTTTCGCCACTAGCTTTGCTTTATAGGTCTCTACTTTTCCATCCGAACCTATCTTCCTTTTGTAGATCCATTTGCATCCAATAGGTACAATACCTTCTGGTGGATCCACTAAGGTCCAGACTTGGTTGGAATGCATGGAGTCTAACTCTGACTTCATAGCTTTCAACCATTTCTCGGAATCGATATCAGATATTGCCTCGTCGTAGGTTTTGGGATCCTGTATGTGATCCCTATCTCCCATGAGGAACATTTTCTTAGTATCCTCTTCTAGCATACCTAAGTATCTATCGGGAGGATGGGAGATCCTACTAGATCTGCGAGGTGGTTGAGGGGCATCGTGTATTGGCTCTGTATGAATGGGTTCTATAGGATTCATGACTCGTTGCTTTTCAGAGACTTTCTCTTCAAGCTCAATTTTCCTCCCACTGCCTCTATCAAGGATAAACTGGTTTTCCAAGAAGATGGCATGTCGGCTCACAAATACATTGTGATCCTCTGAGATGTAAAAATTGTATCCTAATGACTCTTTAGGATATCCTATAAAACGAGCACTTATGGTCCTAGCCTCTAGCTTGTCCGCCTGTAGTAGCTTGACATGGGCCGGACATCCCCAAATCTTGAGATGACCAAGACTTGGTTTCTTACCATGCCATATCTCATATGGTGTGGTAGGAACGGATTTAGAGAGAACTCTATTCAGTAGATAAATTGCGGTAAGTAAGGCATCTCCCCAAAGAAACATAGGTAAATCAGTGAAGCTCATCATGGACCGGACCATATCCAATAGAGTCCGATTTCTCCTCTCTGACACCCCGTTGAGTTGAGGTGTACCCGGAGGAGTCCATTGTGAGACTATGTCATTCTCTTTGAGATAGTCCCGAAATTTCCCACTAAGGTATTCTCCTCCTCGATCTGATCGAAGAGCCTTAAGGGGTTTTCCAGTTTGTTTTTCTACTTCATTTCTGAACTCTTTGAACTTTTCAAAAGATTTAGATTTGTGTCTGATAAGATACACATACCCATATCGTGAATAATCATCGGTAAAGGTAATGAAGTACGAATAACGTCCCCTGGCTTGCACATCGAATGGGCCACACACATCTGTGTGTACCAGGATAAGTATTTCAGTGGTCCTCTCCCCATGTCCTACAAAGGGAAATCTAGCCATTTTTCCTTGAAGATAGGACTCGCAAACTGGATATGACTCGGAAGTCAATGAGCCGAGAAGCCCATCTTTATTCATTTTGTTCATTCTGTCTTCTCCAATATGGCCAAGTCTGAGGTGCCACAAATATTTTTGGTTTATCTCATTCCTTGATCTCTTGGATCCTTTGGCACTCACTTCTTGCTCAGACACATTTACAGATACATCCATATGCAAATGATAAGACTGTCAATCATAAAACCACGTGCGACTATTTTATTTCTGAAATAAATAGAACAGCAATCTTTGTCAAATGTAAAAACATGACTTCCTGTGCTAGACATGAAATAGAAATCAAATTTCTGCTAGCAGCAGGTACATAATAGCAGTCTCTAAGTAATAAACTAAAATCAGACGGTAGTTGCAAATAGTAGGTGCCCACAGCCACAGTAGCAACTTGTACCCCGTTGCCAACCGGAAGGGTTACCGCACCTTCCGCCAGCCTTCTACTTTCCTTTAGACCCTGCATAGTAGTGCACAAGTGAGCACTAGAACCAGAATCTATAACCCAACTAGAAGTAGAAGAAACCGTTAGATTAGTTTCAATTACGAGCAAGTCTATACCTTCTGAATGTGTGTCAGCCTTCTTGTTCTTCAGGCTCTCGAGGTATGAAGGACAGTTTCTCTTCCAGTGGCCGTCGACATTGCAGTGGAAACATTTTCCTTTGTCATTGGCCTTTTTCTTTTGAACTTCCTTCTTTGGCTTCTTGTCTTTCTTCTGCTTCTTTACAGGCTTCTTTTTCTTCCAAGTAGACTTTCTCTTGGAACCAGAAGTCAACTCAGCAGCAAGGATATTGCCCCTTGAACCTTTCAAGGCTCCCTCAGCAGTTACCAACATGTTTAACATTCAGTCTTAGTGCATTCAATCTTATTCATGTGGTAGTTTACTATAAACTATCCAAATGAATCAGGAAGGGATTGAAGGATCAGATCTA
>NW_024068710.1:0-107008 GCF_009389715.1 Phoenix dactylifera
AGTCGTCCCCACTCAAAAAGCGCTAACACGCCGAGACGTCCCGTAAGTGCCGAGTCGACCCCCAGATAAAGTAAAAGTAAAATCCTGTAGGCGAGACGTCTCTCGTTGTAGGCGGAGACGTCCCCGGAGCGCCTGGGACGCGACTGACAGCTTTTCAGGTTTGGTTTTGAATTTCCAAATCCTTCTCTTTTTGTTTCTAACGGCTTATATTTGCTTTTTGGGCTATAAAAGGGACCTCTTAAGTGGTTCTCAACAACTCTTCACCAACCCAAAAGCAAATTATTCAAGAGAGAAAAGTTCAAGAGGAGTGAGAGCATTAAAGTGTAGAAATCAAGTGCATTCAAGGTTCTCTTGTGATTTCAAGCTCAACCGCTCTCGTGCGCTTGGGATTCAAAGCTCACACTCCGATCCTACGCACTCCACATCGGAAGAATCAACATCTCCCACGCTTCCAACGGTAAAAAGATTCTTCTGGGTTAAATTGTTCATAATTGATATATTTTGCTTTTAAGAGCTTTTATTCTCTTTTGTAAACTCTTTGATTGTAGTGCTTGTTCAAGTCAAGGGATTTGGAACAAGGGAAAGGCGTCCAGAGCCTAAGAGAAATTGGGGTTTTAGGGGTTTGTTGTGAGCCCGGTGTAAAACAACGAGTTGGGTAGTGAACTCGCAAAACTACCGTAACTGTAATCTTGGATTATAGTGGAAATTCCCAAAGGGCGCTTTGGGGAGTGGATGTAGGAGCGGTGAAGGCTCCCGAACCACTACTAAAACCGTGTGTTTGTGTTGTCTCTTCTTATCCCTTTATCTTTTGCTTTAGTTCATATATTTTGTGTGTTTTACTTTTAAAATTAGCCAAAAAGTTTTAAAACACCCCAATTCACCCCCCTCTTGGGTGACCATCTCTGGGCAACAGAGCCACAATCAAGAGAAGAAAAAGAAAAGCTTGGGACGCCCTCTTCCTTCTTTCATCTTGGATCCAAAAAGGAAGAAAAAGAGAAAGGCTGCGGGTCTTGTTTTCTTCTTCCTAAATCCCATCCTTCTTCTTCTTCCTCTCAAGCCAATCAAGGTTGATTCCAAAGGAGAGGACTTCAGCCATCCATAGCCATCTCTGCAAGGGAGCTAGCACCCCGGTGAGATCCAAAGGCTTCGATCGAGTCAGTACTTCGTGTGGATACCTGTAGAGGCCGGACGCGTGTGGGCGGCTTCCACTGAGCCTTGATCAAATACCACGTAAATCAGATTTGCGGAGACCATCTACCCGCACAAGGTGAAGATCTGATCTTCTTAATGATTTTAAAATGGTTTAAAATAATTTAATTCTATTCTATCTACAAACGAAAGGTTTTAAAACACATTCATGGCGATGAACGGATCCGCATATGTTTTTCCGCTGCAATCTGAAAATTATTTCGAAATTTTCATGGCATATGTGGGATGCTAACAGTGGTATCAGAGCAAAGGTCCAAGAGTTGTGACCGGATCTCCGGGAACTCTCACGCGTGATCGTGTGACGAAGCGTGGCTCTCCGCCCGGGGGCGTATAGAGATGCGTGCTCTGATAGGTATACATGGGTGTCACCCTATTTTTAATAGGACCGAACCCATGTAGGAGTGGAGACTCTCCTAACAGTGGTATCATAGCCATGGTTATGTAGATTAAGATTAGAATTAAATTTTTCAAGGCATTTTAGATCTGAAATTTAAGGGATTATGCTTGCTGAAAATTAAGTATGCAGAATTTTCAGCTTGCTGTTTTTTCTGCATACTAATTAATGGATGCTTAGATTAATGATTCTAATGGCATTAATAATGTGATTACAAATGTTTAGAATCAAATCATGCATGATCAGCAAGTCATGAGATGATATAATCAGTTAAATTACAGATCTGAAAATAATTTTTTATGCATGTGATGCGTATGGTGATGATCATGGATGGACCCTTTGAATGTGCTGAAATGTTCTGCGATGTTTTGTGATGTTCTGTGATGCATGTAATTTTAATTTTCAGATGCCTGCGTGCATCTTAAATTCATGTATTAGAGACCTGCGTGTCTCAATGAAAAGGGTTGTAATTTTATTTTTATTTTTATTTAATTTTTAAAGCAATCTGGGATGTAAACTGTGATGTGTGTTGCACGTCGATGGTTGATCGATATGTACATCAACAAGCTCAACATGCGCGGATCAAGATCAAGGGTTGATTGAAGATGGATCAAGGAGTTGATCACAATTGGACCTAGAGGATCAAGATCGAGTCAAGAGTTGAAGACGATCAAACCAATTGGCGTGCATGTGCTTGTAAAATGACCCCATCTTGGATCCATGATCATCACCATTTAATTTTATTTTTGATAAATGCCTGGATGTTTAATGCTTATGTCTATGCGGGTAGACTTATATTTGCATGAGATGTGAATACGCGATCGAGTGAGACCTAAATCGAAACCTCCCTAATCAGTCGAGGGTGAACCAACATGAGTTAGTCATATTAGATTAATTGATCTAATTGGTGTCTAGGCAAGCCTATAAGGTGGTTACTTAATTAGGACCTTACTCTCTGAGTAAGGGGAGCCTCCCACCTGCTTACCTGGCCAATTGTTCGATTACCTCTTATGAAAAACTCAAGTTGCAAACACTAAGACTTGATTATGCAATATTAAGTCCATGGGTCTTCCACCGTAGTAGAGTTGCTAAGGTCTTTTCGGTGTTGATTTGTCTCGGCTGGACACAGTGGGCAAGTTGCATCGGGGGACTGGACCTCTCTATTAGACATGAGATGTTGTGGGGTAAAGGTGGGGTTGGGCACCAATAACTGTTAGGTGAGGACCCAATGACGACTTTATTTCTGCGGTTATACGGTGGGTCAGACTTAACTAAGTAATGGGGCCAATAACTGTTAGGTGAGGTCTTCATGACTTAGAGACCAAGTACCACTGCAATTTGCTTGAGAAGCATTGTACAAGAGTTGTACACTCATCCATTTATATGTCACCAATAACTGTTAGGTGAGGCGGCATGTAAATCGGTGAGACCGCAGTACCCACTAGAAATCCTAGTCGCGTAGGGTTTTCGTTTCTCCATCAGGGGAGTATGAGGGATTCGAGAAAATAGTGGGAGCATATTTGTTTTAAAAGTCCCTAGAACAAATTAAGTTCAAGTACAAAGTCTAACTAGAATCTTTACTCTCTACAGATCACAATGTCAGCTTCAAACCCTTTGACCCGAATCCTTGAGACCAACAGACTGACCGGAACCAACTATAAAGACTGGCTTAGGAACCTAAAAATTGTTCTGAATTGTGAGAAAATAGGGTATGTGCCTCGAGAATGATATCCCTAGGCTACCAGCACGTCCTACTGATGATCAGCGTGAGACGCATCAGAAGTGGACTGATGACGACATTAGGGTCAAGTGCTACATCATGGCATCCGTGACTAACAAACTTCAATGCCAGCATGAGAACATAAAGACTGCTAAGGAAATACTGGCTCATCTGCAAGAGTTGTATGGTGAGCAGAGCCGCACTGCACGCTTTGAAGTGTCCAAGAGGCTCTTCAAGGCAAAGATGCGTGAGGGGCAGTCTGTCCACGATCACTGTTTGACTATGATCAAGGACCTCGAGGAACTTGAGAAGCTCGGTATGTCCATGCATAAGGAACTGCAGATAGATCTGATCCTGCAATCCCTTCCTGATTTATTTGGTCAGTTTATAGTAAACTACCATATGAATAAAATTGAATGCACAAAGACCGAATTGTTGAATATGTTGGTAACTGCTGAAGGGGCCTTGAAAGGTTCAAGGGGCTCTGTTCTGGCTGCTGAGCTGACTTCTGGTTCCAGGAGAAAGTCTACTTGGAAGAAAAAGAAGCCTGCAAAGAAGCACAAGAAAGACAAAAAGCCTAAGAAGGAAGTTCATAAGAAAAGGGCTGATGACAAAGGAAAATGTTTCCACTGCAACGTCAACGGCCACTGGAAAAGGAACTGCCCTTCATACCTCGAGAGCCTGAAGAACAAAAAGGACACACCTTCTGAAGGTATGCTAGACTTGCTCGTGATTGAAACTAACCTTACGGTTTCTTCTACTTCTAGTTGGGTTATAGATTCTGGTTCTAGTGCTCATTTGTGCACTACTATGCAGGGTCTAAAGAAAAGTAGGAGGCTGGCGGAAGGTGCAGTGACCCTTCAGGTTGGCAACGGGGCAAGAGTTGCTGCTGTGGCTGTAGGCACCTACCCTCTGCGATTACCGTCTGGATTTAGTTTATTGCTCAAAGACTGTTATTATGTCCCTGCTGCTAGCAGGAATTTGATTTCTGTTTCATGTTTAGCACAGGATGGTCATGTTTTGTCATTTGACAAAGACTGCTGTTCTATTTATTTCAGAAATAAATTAGTTGCACGTGGTTTCATGATTGACAGTCTTTATCACTTGCATATTGATGTATCTGTGAATGTGTCTGAGCAAGTAGTGGATGCCATAGGATCTAAAAGATCGAGAGATGAGATAAACCAGAAGTATTTGTGGCACCTCAGGCTTGGCCATATTGAAGAGGACAGAATGAACAAAATGGAGAAAGATGGGCTTCTTGGCCCATTGACTTCCGAGTCATATCCAGTTTGTGAGTCCTGTCTTCAAGGAAAAATGGCTAGATTACCCTTTGTAGGACATGGGGAGAGGACCACTGAAATACTTACCCTGGTACACACTGATGTGTGTGGCCCATTCGATGTGCTAGCCAGGGGTCGTTATTCATACTTCATTACCTTTACCGATGACTATTCACGATATGGGTATGTGTATCTTATGAGATACAAATCTGAGTCTTTTGAAAAGTTCAAAGAGTTCAGAAATGAAGTAGAAAAACAGACTGGAAAAACCCTTAAGGTTCTTCGATCAGATCGAGGAGGAGAATACCTTAGTGGGGAATTCCGGGATTATCTCAAGAAAAATGGCATAGTCTCACAATGGACACCTCCGGGTACACCTCAACTCAACGGGGTGTCAGAAAGGAGGAATCGGACTCTATTGGATATGGTCCGGTCCATGATGAGCTTCACTGATCTACCTATGTTTCTTTGGGGAGATGCCTTATTATCCGCAATTTATTTATTGAATAGAGTTCCCTCTAAATCCGTTCCTACCACACCGTATGAGATATGGCATGGTAAGAAGCCGAGTCTTGGTCATCTCAAGATTTGGGGATGTCCGGCCCACGTCAAGCGACTACAGGCGGACAAGTTAGAGCCTAGGACAATAAGTGCTCGTTTCATTGGATATCCTAAAGAGTCATTAGGATACAATTTTTACATCTTAGAGGATCACAATGTGTTTGTGAGCCGACATGCCGTCTTTCTGGAAAAACAGTTTATCCTTGATAGAGGCAGTGGGAGTAAAATTGAATGCACAAAGACCGAATTGTTGAATATGTTGGTAACTGCTGAAGGGGCCTTGAAAGGTTCAAGGGGCTCTGTTCTGGCTGCTGAGCTGACTTCTGGTTCCAGGAGAAAGTCTACTTGGAAGAAAAAGAAGCCTGCAAAGAAGCACAAGAAAGACAAAAAGCCTAAGAAGGAAGTTCATAAGAAAAGGGCTGATGACAAAGGAAAATGTTTCCACTGCAACGTCAACGGCCACTGGAAAAGGAACTGCCCTTCATACCTCGAGAGCCTGAAGAACAAAAAGGACACACCTTCTGAAGGTATGCTAGACTTGCTCGTGATTGAAACTAACCTTACGGTTTCTTCTACTTCTAGTTGGGTTATAGATTCTGGTTCTAGTGCTCATTTGTGCACTACTATGTAGGGTCTAAAGAAAAGTAGGAGGCTGGCGGAAGGTGCAGTGACCCTTCAGGTTGGCAACGGGGCAAGAGTTGCTGCTGTGGCTGTAGGCACCTACCCTCTGCGATTACCGTCTGGATTTAGTTTATTGCTCAAAGACTGTTATTATGTCCCTGCTGCTAGCAGGAATTTGATTTCTGTTTCATGTTTAGCACAGGATGGTCATGTTTTGTCATTTGACAAAGACTGCTGTTCTATTTATTTCAGAAATAAATTAGTTGCACGTGGTTTCATGATTGACAGTCTTTATCACTTGCATATTGATGTATCTGTGAATGTGTCTGAGCAAGTAGTGGATGCCATAGGATCTAAAAGATCGAGAGATGAGATAAACCAGAAGTATTTGTGGCACCTCAGGCTTGGCCATATTGAAGAGGACAGAATGAACAAAATGGAGAAAGATGGGCTTCTTGGCCCATTGACTTCCGAGTCATATCCAGTTTGTGAGTCCTGTCTTCAAGGAAAAATGGCTAGATTACCCTTTGTAGGACATGGGAAGAGGACCACTGAAATACTTACCCTGGTACACACTGATGTGTGTGGCCCATTCGATGTGCTAGCCAGGGGTCGTTATTCATACTTCATTACCTTTACCGATGACTATTCACGATATGGGTATGTGTATCTTATGAGATACAAATCTGAGTCTTTTGAAAAGTTCAAAGAGTTCAGAAATGAAGTAGAAAAACAGACTGGAAAAACCCTTAAGGTTCTTCGATCAGATCGAGGAGGAGAATACCTTAGTGGGGAATTCCGGGATTATCTCAAGAAAAATGGCATAGTCTCACAATGGACACCTCCGGGTACACCTCAACTCAACGGGGTGTCAGAAAGGAGGAATCGGACTCTATTGGATATGGTCCCGGTCCATGATGAGCTTCACTGATCTACCTATGTTTCTTTGGGGAGATGCCTTATTATCCGCAATTTATTTATTGAATAGAGTTCCCTCTAAATCCGTTCCTACCACACCGTATGAGATATGGCATGGTAAGAAGCCGAGTCTTGGTCATCTCAAGATTTGGGGATGTCCGGCCCACGTCAAGCGACTACAGGCGGACAAGTTAGAGCCTAGGACAATAAGTGCTCGTTTCATTGGATATCCTAAAGAGTCATTAGGATACAATTTTTACATCTCAGAGGATCACAATGTGTTTGTGAGCCGACATGCCGTCTTTCTGGAAAAACAGTTTATCCTTGATAGAGGCAGTGGGAGAAAAATTGAGCTTGAAGAGAGAGTCTCTGAAAAGCAACGAGTCATGGATCCTATAGAACCTATTCATACAGAGCCAGTACATGTAGTACCTCCTCCACCTCGTAAATCTAGTAGGGTCTCCCATCCTTCCGATAGATACTTAGGTATACTAGTAGAGGACACCGAGGAAATGTTTCTCATGGGAGATAGGGAACATGTACAGGATCCCAATACCTACGACGAGGCGATATCTGATATCGATTCCAAGAAATGGCTGGAAGCCATGAAGTCAGAGATAGACTCCATGTATTCCAACCAAGTCTGGACCTTAGTAGATCCACCAGAAGGTATAGTACCTATTGGATGTAAATGGATCTATAAAAGGAAGATAGGTTCGGATGGAAAGGTAGAGACCTATAAGGCAAGGCTAGTAGCGAAAGGGTATAGTCAGCGCGAAGGCATTGACTATCAGGAGACCTTTTCACCTGTAGCTATGCTGAAATCCATTCGAACATTGCTTGCCATTGCAGCATTTCATGATTATGAAATATGGCAGATGGATGTGAAAATTGCTTTCCTGAATGGATATCTTGATGAAGATATCTATATGGAGCAGCCTTTGGGTTTCACTTCCAGTGATGGTGATCACAAGGTCTGCAAGCTGCAAAGGTCCATCTATGGACTAAAGCAAGCATCTCGGAGTTGGAACACTCGTTTTAATGATGCGATCAAATCGTTTGAGTTCATCAAGAACGAAGAGGAACCGTGTGTTTACAAGAAGGTTAGTGGGAGTGCTGTCGTGTTCCTCGTACTGTACGTGGATGACATCCTCCTGATAGGAAATGATATTCCTATGCTAACCTCGGTCAAGGTCTGGTTATCAAAAGAGTTCTCCATGAAAGACCTTGGGGAAGCATCCTACATTTTGGGGATAAAGGTCTATAGGGATAGATCTAAAAGGATGCTTGGCCTATCACAAAAGATGTACATAGAGGAGGTACTGAAAAGGTTCAGTATGGAAAACTCCAAGAGGGGTCTATTACCCCTAAGACATGGGATTCATCTCTCCAAAAAGATGTGCCGCAACACATCTGAAGAGATTCAACGCATGAGCAGGATTCCTTATGCTTCTGCAATAGAAAGCCTCATGTATGCCATGCTGTGTACACGACCTGATATAGCCCTTGCTGTGAGTGTCACTAGCAGATATCAGTCGAATCCAGGCGAAGAGCACTAGACAGCTGTGAAGAACATTTTTAAGTACTTAAGAAGAACTAAAGATTTGTTCTTGGTCTTTGGAGGAGCATCGGAGTTAAAGGTAGAAGGATACACAGATTCAGACTTTATGACTGATATTGATGATAGAAAGTCTACATCTGGACATGTGTTCTTGTGCAATGGTGGTACGGTAAATTGGAAGAGTTCCAAACAACCGATCATTGCTGATTCTACCATGGAAGTTGAGTATATCGCCGCCTCTGAAGCTGCAAAGGAAGCCTTCTGGTTCAAGAAATTCATTGCAGAGCTAGATGTAATGCCATCAGATGCCATCACACTCTACTGCGATAATAATGGCGCCATAGCTCTCGCTAAGGAGCCAAGATCTCATCAGAAGTCCAAGCACATAGAGCGGCGTTTCTACCTCATACGCGACTATCTCAAAAAGAAATATGTCGAGGTACAGAGAGTAGACTCCGCGGACAACGTGGCAGACCCGCTCACTAAATAGCTAAGTTAGCAGAAGACTGAAGCCCACCTTGAGAAGATGGGACTTAGATATATAGCTGATTGGCTTTAGTGCAAGTGGGAGATTGTTAGATGTATGCCCTAGAAGCCAATCTGGCAGACACATTATTTTCTCTGGGACATAAATTTGTACTTGACTTTATTATTATTGAATAATAAATGGGCATCTTTTCATTCATATTGTTTATGTGTCTATGAATCGTCCAAGAAATTAATAAGATGATGATACATATTCTCAAGAGTTGAGAATTTGAGCCATGTATCATTGGTGATTAATTTCTAAATGCTCCTGATCAATGGATCATCACGAGGACGGTGATCGATCCGATCAGTGCACAGATTACTTTTCTTCTGGATGGACGAGACTCGAGTCCACAGTGTAGGGACACTGAAGTGATAGTGCAGGTGCTTGTTAGAGAACAAGGGTACTGAGCGTGACCAAGACAAGAAGTCACCTGGATGTCTATCCACTCGTCAGTGACTTGCTTGATGTTGCAGTAGTATGACTGGTCCTTTGACCTGCGGTGCTTCGGCTACTCACAGTGAGGTTATTGTAGTTTGACTACACGTATACATGGTCTCTAGCCATATGGGTCCTTGTAGTGTAGATTGGCTGCAGTAAGTTCACTGTAGGAGTAGGGTATGCACTTACATGGAATCTATCGACCTTGATAGAAGAGGAGTGATCCTATGTGATTTGTTAGACTGAGTTCTAAGACCTTGGCCAGGGCAGAAATATAAAGTGGAGAAAGAGTTTTTCATTATCGAACTCAAGTCAAATAAATCTAGACATATGACAGACGACGGGGTTTGACGAGTTATCCATGACCTCCGGTCTGTAGGGATCCACGATAGAAGGACTGTATCATACGATAACTGCACCTAGAGGTTCATCATTCTATTCTGCTGGGTGGCCACTACATACTGCTAGGTGTCACTGGTGGATGGTGAGACTCACAGGGATCATCTTGATGGTCGATAAACCCTGATGAGTTGAGTTGAAATTGTTTCAACCCATTGAAAGGAGTTTTCAATGATATTGTGATAGAGATCGCAATATATCTCACTACCAGTCAGAATAGAACCTATGGAGTCACACACATTAGAGGTATTGACCGATCCAATGGTTGAATGTGATTAGGAATCACAAATAATCAATTAGATTGATAAATGAAAACCCGCTAAGAGTTAGTGGCTAGAAGAAGGAATAATTGCAATCGGATTGTAATTTAATTTAATTAATTAGATTTAATTAATTGGACTTGATCATGAGTCCTACTTGGAGTGGGAATCATGGAGTCCTAATTGGATTAGGATTTCAAATTAAATTAGAGTCCTACTTGGAATAGGATTTCTAATGTCCTAATTGTCTTAGGGCTGAAATTTGAACAAGTCCTGATTAGATTAGGATTTTATTAAGTCCTAATTAATTTTAAATTTAATCTAATTAATTTTATGACTCCTAATTGGATTAGGATTGAAGAGTTCAATAGAGTCATGGTTCAATTAAGTCCTAATTAGATTAGGATTGGGAGGAAATTGAAATAGGTCCATACAAGTCCTATTTTGACTAGGATTGGACTCATGCACTAGACCCAAATTAAATCACCCATTAATTTGATTAAGTGGCAGATTTAAATGGATAAGAGGGAGGGGAATATGCCCCTCCCTTTGAGCCATGCGTGGGAGAAAAAGGAGGGGCACATGCCCCTTCTAGGTGGCATGAAATAGAGATAAGGATGAGCTCCTAAAAAATAGGAGCTCATCTTTATCCCTTTGCAATTAAAAAGGGAGCATGGAATTTCGGCCAAGATGAATGTTTTTCTCCTCATTCCAGCCATGAACACCCTCCTCCATCTTCCTCCTTTGAGCCACAATCAAGAGAAGAAAAAGAAAAGCTTGGGACGCCCTCTTCCTTCTTCATCTTGGATCCAAAAAGGAAGAAAAAGAGAAAGGCTGCGGGTCTTGTTTTCTTCTTCCTAAATCCATCCTTCTTCTTCTTCCTCTCAAGCCAATCAAAGGTTGATTCAAAGGAGAGGACTTCAGCCATCCATAGCCATCTCTGCAAGGGAGCTAGCACCCCGGTGAGATCCAAAGGCTTCGATCGAGTCAGTACTTCATGTGGATACCTGTAGAGGCCGGACGCGTGTGCGGCTTCCACTGAGCCTTGATCAAATACCACGTAAATCAGATTTGCGGAGACCATCTACCCACACAAGGTGAAGATCTGATCTTCTTAATGATTTTAAAATGGTTTAAAATAATTTAATTCTATTCTATCTACAAACGAAAGGTTTTAAAACACGTTCATGCGATGAACGGATCCCGCATATGTTTTTCCGCTGCAATCTGAAAATTATTTCGAAATTTTCATGGCATATGTGGGATGCTAACAAGATGCGCGAGGGGCAGTCTGTCCATGATCACGGTCTGACTATGATCAAGGACCTAGAGGAGCTTGAGAAGCTCGGTATGAACATGCACAAAGAATTGCAAGTAGATCTGATCCTTCAATCCCTACCTGATTCATTTGGACAGTTTATAGTAAACTACCACATGAATAAGATTGAATGCACTAAGACTGAACTGATAAATATGTTGGTAACTGCTGAGGGAGCCTTGAAAGGTTCAAGGGGCAATGTCCTTGCTGCTGAGTTGACTTCTGGTTCCAAGACAAAGTCTACTTGGAAGAAAAAGAAGACTGCTAAGAAGCAGAAGAAAGACAAGAAGCCAAAGAAGGAAGTTCAAAAGAAAAAGGCTAATGACAAAGAAAAATGTTTCCACTACAATGTCGACGGCCACTGGAAGAGAAACTGTCCTTCATACCTCGAGAGCCTGAAGAACAAGAAAGGTGACATACCTTCAGAAGGTATAGACTTGCTCATAATTGAAACTAATCTAACGATTTCTTCTACTTCTAGTTGGGTTATAGATTCTCGTTCTAGTGCTCATTTGTGCACTACCATGCAGGGTCTAAAGGAAAGTAGAAGGGTAGCGGAAGGTGCGGAAACCCTTCGGGTTGGCAACGGGGCAAAAGTTGCTGCTGTGGCTGTGGGCACCTACCATCTGCGACTACCGTCTGATTTTAGTTTATTACTTAGAGACTGCTATTATGTACCTGCTGCTAGCAGAAATTTGATTTCTGTTTCATGTCTAGCACAGGAAGGTCATGTTTTTACATTTGACAAAGACTGTTGTTCTATTTATTTCAGAAATAAAATAGTCGCACGTGGTTTTATGATTGACAGTCTCTATAATTTCTGTGATTTTAAATGTGAAGTTTATACAACTGTTCTTCATGATCACTAAGTAAATATAAGATAGTCCATGCTTAAGGAAGATGCGGTGTGCTACCACCTTAGATTAGGGTAGACATTTCATGCCAACTGAAGATGGATTATTTCCAAATTGCTTTTGTGAATTTCTATTTAAATGCTTATTAGGCTTGTAGCCAATTTGCATGTTTATCCAAGAATAAATTAAAATACAAATAACCCTTGTTCCGATGTTAGTGGTGAATTTCTTGCCCTGGGTTCCCTCAAACTGATATCGTTTTCATTGCATTTTTTATTAAATTTCTTAATAAAAATCCTTGAACGGCTTCAAGCGAACCCTCTTCCTAAAACCACGAATTCAGATTTGCGGTGATCATCTACCCGCACAAGGTGAAGATCTGATCTTCTAATGTTTTTAAAAGTTTTTAATCCTTGCCTAACTACGAACGGTTCATGAAACAACGTTCATACGATGAACGTCGATCCCGCACATGCCTCTTCCGCTGCCATCTGATTTTTTTTTTGAAATATCAGCGGCATAGGCGGGTTCCCAACAGACGGGATGGCTGGCGGATGTTTGGGATGAAGTTTAGCCGGAAGATAAGATCTAGACTCTGGTTCGAAGATGTTTAGATGCCGTGAAATCTGGGACTTGGTTCCGAACGAGAGGGAGAAACGGAATGGTTGAATGCGAGTGGATGTGGAGGTTGGAGCTTATCCAGGAAGGGCTGATGTTGCTTCATTCCTTGGAAGGATGGAATCGGATCCATGCGGACGGTTTGGCTCTGTTTGGATGCCGTGAATGCAGGGGAGGATGAAGTCGAATCATGGATAAGGAACGAGAATAACATGGGATGATATGGGACGAAAATGAGCTCAATAGATTTGGGTTCAGGGCTCATCCTAAATAAGTTCGACCTGCATTCATTAAGCTTAATCAGTAAATAAGTAAAACTCGAATAATTTATTAAAATTTAATGATGAAGGTAACACATTTTTAGTTGAATTTACAAAAATATGTGAATTAAAATAATGATAAGTGCTATGAATAAGATATTAATTTATGCATTATTTAGCACTTATCAATGCTTTATCTTTATTGTTTCACTGCGTATTTAGAACTGTGAGACTTTATAATTTGTGTCAGTCAATGGAATAAGATTGCATTTATTACAGCTGAATTATTTTAGTTACATTTTTGAGATTTGGTTAAAATGCCTTGCATGCTCGTGGGGAGAGTTTTCCATGGGTGTGCGGCGGTTGGCGCGGACCCCCAGCTCGCGATCTCGGGTCGGGGGCATGACAACTTAAGTGGTATCAGAGCCAGGTTGGATAAAATCTAAGACAAAAAAAAAATTGGCATAAGATGAGTGTAGGTGGGTAGACATTAGGGACATTGGGACGTTAGTTTATGATGATTGTAACAACCATCCTATATACTTGTAATTAACTGGTAAGCTTATTATTGGCATGATGCTATCCGATAGATATAGGTCAGGATATCTCCACGTCGGATGAGAAAGACTACTCGCGGAGCTACTGATAAGGGAACAAACCTGCAAAATGGCAGCACCCCAACAAGTTGGTAACACCCCTCAGCAGCAGAGAGTCGTCAATCCTGCTAGTGATACTCAGACAAGACAACAAGAACCGAACTTAGGCCAGGTTATGCAGACTTTAGTTGGTATGATGCAGATGCAACAACAGGTACAACAGCAACAGGTTCAACAACAACAAACATCGTTGCACCATGCAGGACGAGGAGAGCAGTGCGAGCAGCATAGTAATATAGCTGAGTTCAAGAAGCTGGCTCCTCCAGCCTTCAAGGGGACTACGGAGCCTTTGGAAGTTGACAATTGGCTCACAGAGATGGAGAAAGTGTTTGCCATTCAGAGATGCCGGGACCACGAAAAGATTCTTTATGCATCATACATTTTGCAAGGTGAGGTATTCAACTGGTGGCGGACGTTGGAACATAAATATGAGCAAGATAGGAAGCCACTCACTTGGGAAAGATTTCGAGAAGTATTTTATGATAAGTATTTTCCTCGGAGCATAAGGACGCAGAAAGAGCAGGAGTTTATTCATCTAAAGCAAAGAAATATGACTATTGCAGAATATGAAGCTAAATTTACCGAGCTAACCAAATTTGTTCCAAAGTTAGTTGAGGATAAGCTAGATCGAGTGCATAAATTTGAGATGAGACTAAAGACTGAAATTAGAAAACAAGTGGTACTTTATGAATTGACTACCTATGCAGCTTTGGTAAATAAGGCTTTAATAATTGAAAGGGAAGTTAATGATGAACGGTTGGAAAGAGAAAGAAATCAAAAGAACAGAAACAGGTCAAATGAATTTCAGGGGCAGAGCAATGAAAATACGGAGAGTTCAAACAAGAAATCAACGAGTGACATCTCTAAGCAGACGAATAGCAATAAATGTTTCAGATGTGGTAAGGCTCATGCTGACAAGGATTGCCTTTGGAACACCGGTGCCTGTTTTAGATGCGGTAAGATAGGTCATAAAATTGCAGATTGCCCACAAAGAAACGAGAATAGATCTACTTAGGCAATGGAAGGAAGCCAGGGGCCAAAGACTCATGGAAGAGTATTTGCACTTACACAGCAAAATGCACAGGCTTCCGATGTGTTGATGACAGATATTAATCTAGCCTCAACATTTATTTCTATTTATTGTTTAGCCATACCCACTGCTCTTTGTTAGACAACACATTATGCTGCTAGAAAAGATTAAATAGTTACATAACATTTTTTGATTAATTGTCAAAGGAAGAATACGAACTTTTAAATTTTAAAAGTGTTCACACGGATTAAGACATAATAATGAATGTACCAATAAGCAAGTAATTATAGAAAAAAAAATCTAGACTTGACACGGGTATGTTGAGGTTTAAATCAGTGTGTGCAGAGAAGTGTGACGAAAGGAATTATTTGACATTGATCAAACAAGACGACTTTGATTTGAAGAGTGTTATAACTTGATTTGGAAGAAGTATTCTCTACTCTTGAACCGCATGTATGAAAATTTCGTGGACGAAATTTCTTTTAAGGGGGGGAGGATGTGAGAACCGGGAACTGGGCCCGGTCCACTTGACCGGCCCAGCCACCAGATTCGGCCTCACGTGCGTCGCACGTGAGGGCGTGTGATAATCGTTCCGAAGAAGCTGGCCCCCTGGTTTTTCTAGGGCTTCTTCCTCCCATTGAAGCCATTCGAAGAGGAGCCGCAAACCCCGAGTCCCATCTTCTTCCTCGTGTAGCCGCCCAAGAGGGAGGGAGAGAGAGAGAGAGAGAGCCGAGAAGCCACAGCACGGATTTCTTCCATTACCGCCGGAGAGGAAGAGAGTCGCCGGTCTTCGTCGGAGGCTAAGGTTCTGCGAGGGATTTGTGAGATTAATTGGATCGCGTTGGATGTAAGTAATGAACTGCCTTCTCTAGACTCTTCATTTATATAATATTATTTTTGCATCGAATAAATTGTTAATGAATTTATATGTGATTTATGAATTTTACGAGATGATGATTTGAATAAAAAATAGATATGTGAATTGGAATAATATTTTTCGGATATATTTACTGTTCTTACATCGTATATGCATATTTAGATCGGATTATGATATACCTATTATGTTACAAAAGAATTTTGATGTGAATCAGATTTGGAACTCTCAGCCCGACTATGTTCTGGACCCTGCCAATTGGAGATTATGCATTGGCAATTCTGGCCCCACCGAAAGGTATAAGTGCGGTATTCTGACCCACTCCGCAGGGTATAAGTGCGGTATTTTGGCCCACTCCGCCGGGTATAAGTGTGGTTCTGTTTCTGGCCTAGCTACAGGGTATAAGTATAGTTGTAGTTAAAGGCTGTTGAGTTGAATGTGATTTGTTTTGAATCGGATTTATGATTATGTATATGGATATTTGAAAGATACTAATTTCAGTAAATTTGTGTTTGAAAAAGAATTGATTTTGTCATTATGCTGATTCATCGTAATTTGTATTCATATTTTATATTATTATATGAATTGACTAGTTAATGTATTTATTACTTACTGGGCTATCTAGCTCATTATACATTTTTTTGTTGTTTTACAGATTCTAAGAATTAACCTATCGAGGTTTCAAAAAGGAAGAGCGATTAAAAGAACTGTGGCACAAGTTATCTTAGATTAGGATTTATTTAAATTGATGTTTTATCTTTATTGTTCCGCTGCGTATTTAGAACTGTGAGACTTTATAATTTGTGTCAGACAATAGAATAAAATTGCATTTATTTCAGCTGAATTATTTTAGTTATATTTTTGAGATTTGGTTAAGATGTCTTGCATGCTCGTGGGGAGAGTTTCCTACGGGTGTACGGCGGTTCGCGCGGATCCCCGGCTCGCGATCTCGGGCCGGGGGCGTGACACAATTCCTCAGCAAATTAACCTTTTTCCTCCAAACCACTTCAACTCTCTAAAGGCACAAATAGAGAAAGTGGCTAAATGCAAAAACTCAGACAGCACGGAAGTCCAGAAACAGACCCAGCTTCTGTACGAGGATCTCACGGGCACCATATAGAGGCTTTCCCTCACCGATCCAATTCTTCTCCAAGACTGAAGCTTTTGCATTTGCCTGCATATCAGCCTGGAAAGCGGAATTTTTTTGATAAACCGATGTTCTAAGGACATCAGCCATGGTATAAGCTTTAGCATGCAGCGCAGCACCTCTCTTTTTACTTGTAATTGCAGTCACTCCATCTTTTCTGCCTGTGTTGACTGTAGCCCACCTGATGCTTGCAGGACCCATCAGGTGTGCAGGCTGTGGGTTGATCTTCTTCCCTAGACAAGCCTCAACAGCTAGCAGGCAAGACTGTTGGGGTATGTGGAGACCTTTGGTGATGAAGAGAATTGAAGGAGAATCAATTCTGCATAGTTCCGTCTGGCGGACTGTCAGAGTCGACTCGGGCTACAGTCGAGTCGACTCGGGAACAGTCGAGTCGACTCGAGGTCTGTCGAGTCGACCCGAGAAGAGAAAAGCCGCAAAAACCATGTTTCTGTCTGGACTGTCAGAGTCGACTCGAACTACAGTCGAGTCGACTCGGAGCATCGTCGAGTTGACTCGGAGCATCGTCGAGTCGACTCGAGATACAGTGGAGTCGACTCGAGATCGTGCCAGTTAAACTGGAAGTTGTTCAGACGTGCCAGAGTCGACTCGGACTTCAGCCGAGTCGACTCGGGCTCGCGGGAAATCATACGGATGAGTTTCTTTTTGGTGTTTTGTTGGCGTTTCGACGGCTATGATCATCTGAAGGTCTTGAGACTATATATAGGACTCATGAGAGCCCTAGGGTGATGGTATTGGCCGTATTTTGAGAGAGACTCTTGTTTGTGAGGCTAGGGTTCTAGAGAAGAAGAGGATTGGG
Source organism: Phoenix dactylifera (assembly GCF_009389715.1). Taxonomy (NCBI): domain Eukaryota; kingdom Viridiplantae; phylum Streptophyta; class Magnoliopsida; order Arecales; family Arecaceae; genus Phoenix; species Phoenix dactylifera. Next base: position 17,471 of record NW_024068710.1, read on the forward strand.
ATCCTACTTCTTGTGCAAAGGGAATTCTGTGTGAATCTCTTGTAGATCGATCACTTGTGATCGTTCGGGTGTGTGCTATCTCTGTAATCAGTTCATCCTTATTGAGATTTGGAGCGGTGGAGGACGTAGGCTATTTGTAGCCGAACCTCGTTACATCTTTGTGTTTGCGTTGCTATTTTCTTCCTTCTTCTTCCTTTGATCTTTGATAATCCGTTGCGGTGCTCAAGTGTTTTACCCTACTGATACCATGGGGTAATCTTTTGCCCTTCGTAGGCGGAGCGAAGAGGTGATCCTTGAGTCCGGAGTCGAGGGAGCGAGAGAGTGCTTATCCGTTTGTATCTCTCTTGCTTGTCCGACGTCGGTGGCGGCGCTGGTGTGAGTGGGTTCCGGCGTGGGCTCCGACAACAATTGGTATCAGAGCTATTGGTTTTCTGCAATGGCGGATGAAGGAAAGGTGCGAATTGAGAAGTTCAATGGAACGACTTCGGGTTCTGGAAGATGCAAATAGAAGATTACCTTTACCAGAAGGATCTCTATTTACCTCTTGGAGGTAGAGCAAAGAAACCAGAGAAGATGTCCGATGAAGACTGGGAGGTCCTCGATCGGAAGACGCTCGGCACCATCAGATTGTCACTTGCATCCCAAGTGGCATTCAACATCAAAAACGAGAAGACGACGATGGAGTTGATGGCAACATTGTCGCGGATGTACGAGAAACCCTCAGCATCAAACAAGGTATTTCTCATGAAGAGGTTGTTTAATCTTCGTATGAAAAATGGCGGCAGCATAGCAGAATACCTCAACGAATTCAATGGACTCACGGCCCAGTTGGAATCAGTGGAGATTAGTTTTGACGATGAGATTCGGGCATTGCTAATTCTCTCCGGATTGCCTGATAGCTGGGAGGGCCTGGTGATGGCAGTGAGCAACTCTTCGGCGACGGGGAAGTTGATCTTTGATGACGTTGTGGGAGTGCTTCTGAGTGAAGAAGCAAGAAGAAAATCTTCTGGAGCTACGGAGTCGTCTGGAAGTGTACTAAACACCTCTGACCGGGGAAGACAAAAGAAGGACGGTCGATCTCGAAGCGACTCGAAGTCGAGATCCAGCAGGTCTCGAGCACCTCAGAACAAGGGAGTGAAGTGCTGGAACTGCGGGAAGACGGGGCACTTTAGGAGGGATTGCAAATCTCCTAAAGGGAAGCAAGGCGACCACACCGAAGGAGTCAGCAAGGATCTGGCAAATCTTGCTGAAGACGGTGATATGGATGCCCTCGTTCTATCTTTGTCTACCTGTGATGAGTCTTGGGTGATAGACTCGGGCGCGTCTTTCCATGCTACATCCCAACGGAAGCTTCTTGGAGGATATGAGAAGGGAGACTTCGGCAAATTCTACCTAGGGGATGGAGAGCCTTGCACTATACAAGGAAGGGGAAGCGCGGAAGTGAAGTTGACTTCTGGATCTTCACTTGAGCTTGAGGACGTACGGCACGTGCCTCAACTACAGAGGAATCTGATTTCTGTTGGATAGTTGGCGAGCCAGGGGTACAACACTACTTTCACAGCTGATAAGTGGAAGATATCCAGGGGTTCGTTGACGGTGGCTAGTGGCAAAAAGGTTGGGACACTTTATGTCGCCAACGGCACGGAGAACTCTATTGGAGTTGCTGCAGCTGATGTGGACACCAAGTTATGGCATTGTAGACTTGGGCACATGAGTTATCAGGGACTGGAGGTGATGCACCAGTTGGGAAAGCTGCAGGGTCTCAGGAGTGTTGAGATGGACTTCTGTGAGGATTGTGTTCTCGGAAAGCAGAAGCGTGTTTCATTCAACAAAGAAGGTAAACCTCGGAAGCAAGAAAAGCTAGATCTCGTGCACACGGACGTGTGGGGGCCTGCACCAGTTTCTTCCATTGGTGGATCTCAGTACTATGTTACTTTTATTGATGATGCTACCAGGAAGCTTTGGGTGTTCTTCTTGAAGCACAAGTCAGAGGTATTTGGGGTCTTCAGGAGATAGCAGGCGATGGTAGAACTCGAGACAGGAAAGAGGTTGAAATGCCTGAGATCGGACAACGGTGGTGAGTATTGTAGCAGGGAGTTTGAGGACTACTGTGCAGATGCTGGGATCGTCAGGCAAAGGACAGTTCCAGGGACACCACAACAAAACGGAGTTGCTGAAAGGATGAACAGAACAATTAATGAGCGTGCCAGGAGCATGAGGATACATGCTGGATTGCCACAGCAGTTTTGGGCGGAAGCAGTTAACACTGCTGCCTACTTGATCAACAGAGGGCCATCAAAGAAACTCAAATTTGGGATTCCTGAGGAAGCATGGACAGCGAAGAAGATTGATTTGGCGCACTTACGAGTATTCGGTTGTACCGGTTATGTCCATGTTGATTCCAGTCAAAGAAGCAAACTAGACGCCAAATCAAAGAAGTGTATTTTCGTTGGATACGGAGGTCAACAGTTTGGGTACCGGCTTTGGGATCCCGAACACAGGAAGATCATTCGTAGTAATGATGTGGTATTCAATGAGAAAATACAGCAGAGCCATGAACCAGAAACAAAACCTGTTGAGCCGTGTTTTGTGGATCCTGAAGAGGAGTCTACAATGTCTGGTCAGAAGACTCTGTCAGAGCAAGAATCTGAAGATTTGGCACCCCCTCCACAACTAAGAAGGTCCACTCATAGTACTCATGGGAAGCCTCCTCAAAGGTATGATGGGACTCTTAGTTATTTGTTGCTCACAGATAATGGCGAACCTGAATGCTTTACGGAGGCATTGGAGGTTGATGCCAGGAAGGAGTGGGAGTTGGCCATGGATGATGAGATGAAGTCATTGGAGCAGAATCAAACGTGGGATTTGGTGGATCTGCCCAAGGGGAAGAAAGCACTGTCAAACAAATGGGTTTACAGGCTGAAGGAAGAGCAGGATGGGAAGAAGCGATACAAGGCCAGGCTGGTTGTAAAAGGATTTCAGCAGAGAGCAGGTATCGACTTCACAGAGATCTTTTCTCCTGTAGTCAAGATGAGTACTATTCGAATGGTGCTGAGCATGGTGGCAGTAGAGGATCTTCACTTAGAGCAGCTTGATGTGAAGACGGCCTTTCTCCACGGAGATCTCGATGAAGAGATATATATGCAGCAGCCGGAGGGATACATTGCAGCTGGCACGGGTGACTTAGTCTGCAAACTAAAGAAAAGCCTCTATGGTTTGAAACAGGCACCCAGACAATGGTATCTCAAGTTCGATAGTTACATGCTTGAGATAGGATACAGGAGATGTCAGGAGGATCACTGTTGCTACTTCCGGGACTTCGGTACATCTTACATTATCTTGCTATTGTATGTTGATGACATGTTAGTTGCAGGAGCTAGCATGCATGAAATTGCAAAATTGAAGCTGAAGCTGTCAAGAAAATTTGCAATGAAGGATCTAGGAGCAGCAAAACAGATCCTTGGGATGCGGATCAGCAGAGATAGGTCTAAACATATCCTCAGACTATCTCAGGCGGAGTACATCAGCCGAGTACTCAGGAAATTCTGCATGGAGGGTGCCAAACCTGTTGGCACACCGCTGGGTGCCCATTTTAAGCTCTCAAAAGGGCAAAGTCCGAAGACGCGGGTGGAGGAGCTCAATATGTCAAAAATCCCGTATGCATCGGCAGTGGGGAGCTTGATGTACGCTATGGTGTGTACGAGACCAGACATTGCTCAAGCAGTGGGAGTTGTGAGTCGCTTCATGAGCTGCCCAGGCTTGGAGCATTGGCGCACGGTCAAATGGATACTGAGGTATCTGAAGGGCACTGAGCACATGTCATTGTGCTATGGAGGTTCTGAGATCCGGTTACAGGGCTATGTGGACTCAGACATGGCAGGGGACTTGGACGGCAGGAGGAGCACGACAGGGTACTTGTTCACCTTGGGCAGTGGAGCCGTCAGTTGGATTTCCAGGTTGCAACCAGTTGTTGCATTGTCGACTACGGAGGCGGAGTATGTGGCAGCCACAGAGGCATGCAAGGAACTAATATGGCTTCAAGGCTTGATGAAGGAGCTTGGGAAGGAACAGAAGGATTGCATGTTATATTCAGACAGTCAAAGTGCAATTCATCTGGCGAAGAATTCAGCTTTTCATTCAAGGACGAAGCATATTGACATACGGTACCACTTCGTGAGGTCATTGCTCGAGCAGGGACTCGTCAAGTTGGAGAAAATTCATACAAGTCAGAATCCTGCAGATATGTTGACGAAGGTCGTCACGATGGAGAAGCTGAGGAGTTGTTCAGCTTCTGCTGGTCTTCATGCTTGAAGACGTTGAGGAGGCATCGTACCGATTTCATTAGGATGATCCAGTTTCAGTGGGAGCACAGAGGAGAACCAAGTAACAAGAGGACATACCCAAGGTCTCCAAGTGGGAGATTGTTGGGGTATGTGGAGACCTTTGGTGATGAAGAGAATTGAAGGAGAATCAATTCTGCATAGTTCCGTCTGGCGGACTGTCAGAGTCGACTCGGGCTACGTCGAGTCGACTCGGGAATAGTCGAGTCGACTCGAGGTCTGTCGAGTCGACCCGAGAAGAGAAAAGCCGCAAAAACCATGTTTCTGTCTGGACTGTCAGAGTCGACTCGAACTACAGTCGAGTCGACTCGGAGCATCGTCGAGTCGACTCGAGATACAGTGGAGTCGACTCGAGATCGTGCCAGTTAAACTGGAAGTTGTTCAGACGTGCCAGAGTCGACTCGGACTTCAGCCGAGTCGACTCGGGCTCGCGGGAAATCATACGGATGAGTTTCTTTTTGGTGTTTTGTTGGCGTTTCGACGGCTATGATCATCTGAAGGTCTTGAGACTATATATAGGACTCATGAGAGCCCTAGGGTGATGGTATTGGCCGTATTTTGAGAGAGACTCTTGTTTGTGAGGCTAGGGTTCTAGAGAAGAAGAGGATTGGGATCCTACTTCTTGTGCAAAGGGAATTCTGTGTGAATCTCTTGTAGATCGATCACTTGTGATCGTTCGGGTGTGTGCTATCTCTGTAATCAGTTCATCCTTATTGAGATTTGGAGCGGTGGAGGACGTAGGCTATTTGTAGCCGAACCTCGTTACATCTTTGTGTTTGCGTTGCTATTTTCTTCCTTCTTCTTCCTTTGATCTTTGATAATCCGTTGCGGTGCTCAAGTGTTTTACCCTACTGATACCACGGGGTAATCTTTTGCCCTTCGTAGGCGGAGCGAAGAGGTGATCCTTGAGTCCGGAGTCGAGGGAGCGAGAGAGTGCTTATCCGTTTGTATCTCTCTTGCTTGTCCGACGTCGGTGGCGGCGCTGGTGTGAGTGGGTTCTGGCGTGGGCTCCGACAACAAAGACAACAAAGTCGAGACCACAGCTAGCGTCCTTGCACGCCACGTGCACAGTTGTTGCAGAAACGAAGAGAATTAGCCTCACAAACTGACATAAGAATAAGCATAGGAAACTTCCAAATAACAGAAATAAGAGGCAGCCAATCCTTGTGGATCATAACCCAATAAAGGCATTATCTTATTTCTGTAAATTGATATCAGTTTACGGCCATCTAACTGCCATGAAGAGCTGCAACAGCTGGCAAGAAGCATTTGACGAAGAAGCCCTTAGCTTTCAGATAAAGAAGGATGGCAAGTACACAAGTTTCCTAAGTTAATAAAGCCAATCAATTATATTGCAATTGTTACTTGAAAACTGTATTTACATCAAAAATTCAACTCCCAGAGGATAACTGAACCCAAAAAGAGGTCAAACAATTCTGACAAATGGTTAGCTGGTGCGTAAAAAGTTATGAAAAGATTCAGTTAGACTTTAAACTGCTCACTTCAGCAATATATTTGTGTATCAGAATAGAAGATATAAATAACAATGTAATATTAGGCTGCTCCTTTTTTTATTGGAGGCAAACCCACACAAATTTATTAGTGAGAAGAGAAATTACAATCGAAAAAAAAGAACATAGAAGATAAAGAAAAGCGCACAATATTAACAATTTACATCCCCAATGAGGTTCCATAACTTAGAAACAAGAGGAAGTTGTCTGAGAGAGCAGAGGATGGACCAATCATTGAACAACTTCAAGCTTGTTGGGAACACGTGATTTTCTGATTGTATCCGATTATAGAAAATTCAGGAGTTTCTTTGTTTCCAGAAGGAACATAATATGCTGCCACTAATACTTGGAAAACCAGGTTAATGACCTTCAGATTATTTTGTTTCTTCCAATCTACTCACAAGGCTCTAAGTGTGTGGGCATAATACCGTATGTTGAGAGAATTTAATACTTTTGCCCAAAGAGCTTAAAAGGACAATCTGATGAATAAACTAGGAAACTAAGATCAGTGGGTTAATGACAAGGATGAAACTGAATACTTTGTTCCTGCATCAAGCTATTAAATGACACTTTGTCTAAAAGGATCAAGCTCATTGTTTCCAATTTGTCCTAGAAGAAAGAAAGAAATAGGCAAAGCTTAGAAGCCAAGCAAAAAAAAAAGAAAAAACTCTTCTGATTTGCTTGTAAAAGGGAGGTCAAAAGGAGACAGATGGGATTTTGTTGAATTCTGTGCTAAGCATGGCTTAATATTGCAAATACACCTTCGAAACACAATGAAGCTTCACTTGAAGCCCACAACTAAACAAAAGACAACCAATTTGGCTTATTTGGGCCAAAATATCTCAAATTTGACAAAATATATAAAAAATTAACTTCATTACATTTTCAGTGCAAGAAATTTTGTAAATGAAATAAAATTCGAAATAGATATGGCATAACGCAAAATATTTTAAGATATTAACTAGAGAAATATATAAGAACCAACTTTATCCAAAGTGCTTATCTATAGAACCATGTTAGCAAGAATTTGTGATTCCTCCTACAAAAGGGCCAATAGCATGGTATGCAGACTGAGACATACACCCACCCTGCTAGGAAAAAGCTGAGAATTTACTTGTAACCAATGGACTATTCCAATATATTAGACGATGTCCACTAAGATATAATACAACTAATCTGCAACTACTATCCTCTCCAGCTCTTAACTACCAAGAAATGATGGGACTTTCTCTCCTTTTTGTTCATTTATCAACTATTCTTCTTGCTGTCAAAGGCCTTGATGGTTTGATCCAAAGCATAAGATGCTGCATCCAGAGGAAGTTGAATAAATCAAGCATAGATACAAGACCTCTTTGATTTGACTGCTTCAAAACAATTCTGATTACAATTTGGCAGCACCTCATACCACTCCCTTGTCCAATGCCTACTTGGACAATAATGTTTATGAAGGAGAATATGTTTTTGTGGCACAAAAATGTCAATTTTTGTTTTTTAGAAATCAACTGTCCTAAGCAATTTTATATATAGTCTTTATGTTTTTCTGATGATCATCACGTGATGCAGTTTTTATATGTGCCTTTGTGAAAATAAGCATTGTAGCTGGCATTTTACTTTTTTGGATAAAAAATGCATTCAGAACAATGGTGGTCATTTCATTCACCTAGCAAACTGGAAATTGCCAACATAATATACCCCAGCCAAGATTTTAGTAATGTTTAAGGAGATTGTAGGTGGTAAGTCGGCCATCACAAGACTGCCCAACACAAACTAAGCAAGCACCTAGTCAGGCACCAAGTGAGGCAAATATGACAGAAATAACAAAGAGAAAGATAAAAAGATAGTCATAATCCCCAAACTGAAACACAACACATTAACAAAGATGCCAGTAAGAAGTACCAACTCACTGACATCGTGCACAAATTCAGAAATCAATTTCATCCTTTATGCTCAAGCATGTTATAGAACACTAAGATGACAATTACGTGATGCCGCCTAGGGCCACCACCTTGGCATCCGCCTAGGCCATCTATTGAAGCACTGGTCTACTAATATAAGGAACACTATTGTAGACAAAATTCAAAAGTTCAATCCTGTTTTTGGATTCAATTCAGGCTTGTTGAGTTTCAATGTCTCAGTCCAACTTCAGTTACTAAGATAATTTCAAGGAAAACCAGAAGCTAATACAAGCTAATACATACATACATGCATACATACATCTAGGCTTTTACTATATTTTGCAGTATATTGTTAGACCATTATCTTTTTTTCCCTTCTTATCATTGAGGTTGCCTATCATCACAGAGAATTTTTCATAGCTTTTTAATGGTTGGCAGAGAGGTGTCTGCTCTCTATTTCTGTGTTGCAAAGACCTGACTTCATCTGGCATTCTCCTAGAGGATCCCACCTCTATAGACTCAGCAGCAAGGTTCGTCGTCTCGGTACCGGACCCCATACCGGTGCCACACAAGCACTGTGTTGGTACGGTACAGTTTTTTTGGTATACCGAGTGTTGGTACGCCATCCGTATTGAGTACCGGTATCGAACCGATACGGTATGCTTCGTACCGGGTATCAGTACCTTACAATCTGTACCACTTGGTTCGGGCCAGTACGACATACCTTGCTCAACAACATCCATATTTGCCTCAAAAGCCAAGAAAAATGTTATTCCTTATTCTTGGCAAAGTGTGATATATTAAAGTGACTTCTCTTTCCGAACTCCTTGGGACTTGTTCCAAACTATATAGTTTAGCATGTTCGGATGTCTCCATTGTCTCCAACATTCAAAGTTGCAAACCTAGGGCCAATAGGCCTGGTTCAATCTTTTTCCCTCGTAGGAACTCTTTGACACCATTAAAGGAACCCTTACCCATGTCATCTTTTGAAACAACAATGGCATCACAGATCTTGGTACTGATCTTGCCACAACACTCATGCCCAAGGGCCATGTGAACTCATGGCAGAAAAGCTAAAGAGAAGAGATTTTGTTATGGTTCAATGTATTATTCAATTGTTTGATAAAAAACCTATTATCAAGTACATATAATGTGGTTGTACTACCAATATGAGACTGATAATGAAGATTAGTATCACAACAAACACCAACTACCAAGACAACAATTGAATGCAGCTCGTTCAACTACAGATAAGATTCCAGTACAGAACTCACAAAACAGATCTTTCTAGGGACCAAGGCGGTCTCAATCTACTCCTTGTAGGCTATATTTTTCTTCTTCATCAAAATATCTTTCAAAAGCCCCAAAAATCTCTAACATTTTGAAAAGGTTAACTCTGTGAAATTCCAGATATCTTAAAGCCATCAGATCATAGGACATACCTGAACATAATTGATGCTTATCATTTGACACAAGAAATGAATCCAGAAAACAAAAGCAGTCATCTCTTATTGAGATCAATTCTTCTACACTGGCTATCATTGCTAATGGAAATTTATTCTAGTTCTCAAACCAAGGATTGAAGTTTCATCCAAAAAGAAATCCAATTTATTTTAGGCAGAATCAAAACTGAAATTGAAAAGTTCGAGATTAAGATTACGATATAAAGAAGCTGCTATGGGGTGAAAAGGAAAAAAAAATTGAAATAGCTGGTGTGGCAAACGAATATATGAAAAAGACTTTATTGATAGAATTTGTCTGCAAGTGAGAGATTTCATTTAGTTGCAAATGCTTAAGACTAAAAGTTTCACATGATATGATGGTTATGAGGGAGCTGATACATGACATATTGATGAAATGCATGGAAAAAATAAAAAGAATGTAATACTGCTTGATGAATTTCTGATGTTCTGGATCTTTAGCTTTCTAATCAGTGCATCTTTAAAACACAACACGGATAGCTTTACACTAAGACTTCTTTAGTTTCATAAAGCAACCCAAATTAAAGACTAATAAATAATCTAAACAAAAGGTCCTTAAATTCTGAAACTATATTAATATGTAAACCTAACATATACATGATCAAAATGGAGGGATAAAGTACAAAGAATAGACAAATAAATATACATTCTGAAGAACAAATTACAAAGAATGGCTTACTCTGTCATGTCATTAACACAATTACAATATGTAAGATGGATCCAATTAATGAGAGATTGAAGGTAGCTTAGGTAGTTTCACCAATGACAAAACTAAACAACTCGATGCACTAGATCATGCCAAAGAAATTATACCGCATAGCACCAGCTTGAACGCTAGTAGAAATTGATGAATAACCCAATCTAATTCCAAATTGCTCGTCATACTAAAAAACTGATCATTGTGTTTGATCGCCACCTCCCCAAACCGTTTTAATTTTGTTCATATGGGAAGCATAGACTTCTTGTATTCAACTTGTGATTTCATATTAGCTGACTTCTAGCTCTACAGTCTGAAATGATCCAGAGGAGGAAGCTGTTGTCCTCAAAAGCCAATGGCAGCCTAAACCTCCACGGCCTTTTGCAGATTAGGCATGACATGCAAAGAATTATGCAGATCGATCCTCTTCATCTCACTCCTCCATCAAGTCTATCTTTTTCAAACCAAAACTCTTCTCAAACCACTTCATATGAACTTGCAACCCTGCATCTCTTAAAGCATTCAAGGCTGACTCGTAGAGTCTCTCGTCCAACCCCGTCCCCTCAGATTTCATGTCCTGCAGCAGCTTGACTAACTCATCAAACCTACTACCCTTCGAAAAAACACCGACCATTATCCCAGCCAAAACCCTATCAACCTTTCCTCGATTCATCTTAAACTCTTCATAAAACCTAATGCACTCATCCAATTTTCTAGCCTTGTTATATGCACTAATAATGCTTGTATAGCTAATCTTATCTGGTTCTACTCTCCTTCGTTTCATTTCCTTCCAAACTTTTTCCACCTGCCTTAGGTTCAAGCGTCTTCCATGCATGTCTATGAGAGAATTATAAACATAAACATTAGGCTCACATCCCTTCTCTTTCATCTTGGCCAAAAGCCTCATAGCATCCCTCACCCTCCCAACCTTCCCATACATCGATATCATATTCGAGTAGGCAACCACACATTTGTCGAACCCCTTCTCCATCATCTCCAGAAACACCATCTCTGCCTTCTGGAAGAGCCCCAAACGGCCATAGACATTAATGATGGAAGCATAGGTCACTTGCCCTGGCTCACATCCATTAAAGATGCATTGGTCGTATGCCCAGACCGAAGCCTTAAGTCCTCTTTTCTTAGCAAAGCCATTAACAACTGCACATAAAATGCAATCTGGTACCTTGAGTCCCATCTCCATCATCGCCTCCACAATCCTAATTGTCTTCTCTACCAGCTCCACTTCCACATACATCATCACAAGCTTCATAAAGACAGATGAGTCTCTCACCATTCCCTTCTCTCGGGCTTTTTGAAGGAGGTCTTCTGCCATCTCCACCTCTCTAGTCCCTGCAAAGGAACAAATAAGTGAAGAATAGATGGAAGGATTGGGCTGTATTTCCTTCTTTTCCATCTCTTTGAAGTATTTAAAAGCTTCAAAAGCTCTCCCTGCTCTACCCAACGAATCCAACAAGATCGAATAAATCTCAACAGAAATAGCCAACGAGTTCCAACTTTTCGATTCAAACTCGAGAAACAGGGCAAGCACAGTCTCAGTGTCCCCCATCTTCCGGTATGCATCCATGATCCAGCGATAGCAGCCAGAGTTTAGAGGAAGACCAGCCATCCTCACCTGATCGTACACTGCAACCGTACAATTGTGCATATGAAGCTTGTTGTAACCATGCATTGCGGAGCAAAAAGTTGAGATGGCAGTCGTCCCCTTCCTGGTTGCGAGAATTCGAAGCAAAGACTCGGCAAGCTTGAACCTTCTCGCTTTAACGCAACCACTGACCAATCTAGTACACATGGATCGATCAGGAAACAAATTGAAGACACCAAAATCTTCTACTAGAGCTGAGATGGAGCCCCATTGCTTATGTTTGAGCAGAATCCTGATCAAAAGATTGAAAGTCCTGCGGTCTGGATGAAACTTTGGTTGTTCTCTGGCTTTTTGATAGTATTCGAAGGCGAGAGCTTCTGTTTGAGGAACCCTGCACAAACCGCAGATGAATTCGTTAGTGAGGTCAAGGTCTGAGATGGGAGACGGTTGTCGGGCTGGAGAATTGGAGGGGACTTGGATAACTGGGACACCATTCGCCGCCTCTTCAAGAAGATGGGAAGGAGAATTGGAGAAGTTGACATTGAGGATTCTATGTCTTTTGGAGGAGAAGGTGATGGATGAACCATGAGAAGTTGAGATGGAAAGAGAAGTTCTGGGGAGGGATTTGCGAGAAGGGATGGAAGCCAGGGAGAAGTCGGAGCTCCATATGGCCATCGAACTTACCCGAAGCACCGGGGAAAAGATGGAGAACATGTCGTTTTTATATACGCACACCCCTTATCCTCTTCATACCAAACCAGCGAGTTATAAGAGGACGCGTGGAAGAAATGATAACCGCTGTAATTATCTGAGATTTACGACCGTTTGGGCTCGTGCAAATGTGGACTACCGCTCGCTAGATAGAAAAATATGGCATTTTTTGCATGAATAATTTTTTAAAAACCGAATTTTGCATGAATATTCTTTTAAAATTGATATTTGTATGTATGCCCTTATAAAACTCTGTTATTGTACAAATGTCCGTAATATAACGGTTGTTCTAACGATATTAAAAAAAATCATATTTATATTAATTAAAAATAAAATAAAATTTTAAAATTAAGCTATTGTCCTTAATTTCTTCTTCTGCTATCGGGATCGCGATCTATTTGTATGTCTACCTATTAAGGATATTTTAGTCATTTTAATTTGAAAACGTTAATTTTTTAACGTCGTTAGATAATATGGGTACATATGTAAAAACAAAAATAAAAAAAAAGGATAAAATGGCAAAACAAGTGTTTTACGAAGGTATACATGCAAATATCAATTTTGGAAAGGGTATTCATGCAAAATTCGATATTTAGGAAGGTATTCATACAAAAAAATCCAAAAATATATATATATAAAAATATCAGCCTTAAGGCCTACTTTAACACTGTACAGAAAATTATAAACGTAATATATAAATTGTACAGTAAATTATAAACGTAATATATAAATTAAAATTTGGTTGAACTGAAATATTAACAGGTGTATTCCGCGCAAAACCATGAAAAGGGAGTCAATTTTTCAAGAGAGTTGATTTTGTTAATTGATATCCATCAAATATTAATTAAAAATTATTCAATTACTCACCACATATCGCAAACGAGTATTTAAGAAATCTCTCTAAATTATAAAATAAAAATACTATATTTCAGGTATCTCAAACAAGTGAAAACCCTAATATTTTTGATAATTATCTAAAAAGGATCTAATAAGGAAGAGAACAACAGTGTACGTAGGAGTTCCATTTTGAAAAGGAGGCAAGACCTAAACTAACAGGAGGCTGAAAGCGAGAGTTCTATTATAAGAACTTGCAATAGTATTGAAGGTAACCTGAAAGAAGAATTATTAGAAACAACACATCAAAACGTACTCCACACTAATGGGGCAAACTTCTTGATCAATCAGATAATTACGCCTATTTTGTATGTCTAATGCATACTGTTTACCTCAAAAAAAAAAAAAAGACTTTCAGCTGGTTTCCAGTCCTTGAGCACATAAATAATCAAGAATGAGACATGTCAAAACAAGTTCTAAAATCAATCCTTTCACTAATCATGTGCCAATGGGTCTAACAACAAAATAACAGTCAATACAGGTTCTGTGAACAAGGCACCACCAACGAGCATCAATAACCATGATGCTAATTTCTTTCGCAAGAACCTTGGGGGAAAAACAAGGGGAGACTTCATCTATAGATCTGAACCAGATTGCACAATATAAAAAATGTATCCTGGCAACAAAATCACCAATTAACATCATCTTGACCCATTTTGGTGGAGGCAAGTATAAGCCAACACGAATGAATTAAAATTCCTGTCTGGAAGCAAGCTAAATAAAAGAAAATTTTCTAAGTTGCATTTGACCACCATATCAGGAAACATCACACGATAATGAACCATAAACCAGTCAATTGGAATCAGAACTTAATGACTGCTGGAGTAACAGTGCAAGCTGGCACTATATTTTTAACTGATATACAGTCCATACCCAAAAAATAAAAAAAAAACAAAGATGCATGGAATTGTATCTCGAGGTAGCAATGGTGCTACTAGAAATGCTTACAACTCAAAAAGCATTCACCTCATAGTAAACTTTTAACAATACCAGGCCAATCCCAGAAAATTTAACCCTGTAAAGTGCTACTCAGCAGAATGCTCTTTTCCATTTACAGTCACCATCAATGCAAGCCACCAATACTTGAACACAAGGTCTCATAACAACAAGCTCTCCCCTTGATACACACAAAATCCAATACCTCAGCAAATTAACCTTTTTCCTCCAAACCACTTCAAATTTCTACAGGCACAAATAGAGAAAGTGGCTAAATGCAAAAACTCAGACAGCACAGAAGTCCAGAAACAGACCCAGCTTCTGTACGAGGATCTCACGGGCACCATATAGAGGCTTTCCCTCACCGATCCAATTCTTCTCCAAGACTGAAGCTTTTGCATTTGCCTGCATATCAGCCTGGAAAGTGGAAATTATTTGATAAACCGATGTTCTAAGGACATCAGCCATGGTATAAGCTTTAGCATGCAGCGCAGCACCTCTCTTTTTACTTGTAATTGCAGTCACTCCATCTTTTCTGCCTGTGTTGACTGTAGCCCACCTGATGCTTGCAGGACCCATCAGGTGTGCAGGCTGTGGGTTGGTCTTCTTCCCTAGACAAGCCTCAACAGCTAGCAGGCAAGACAACAAAGTCGAGACCACAGCACTGTTGCAACCTGTGAGCTGAGAAACCCCATATCTATCCTCCCAGTGGGATCGTGCAGTCAATGTTGCTAGTGTCCTTGCACACCACGTGCACAGCTGTTGCAGAACCGAAGAGAATTAGCCTCACAAACAGACATAAGAATAAGCATAGGAAACTTCCAAATAACAGAAATAAGAGGCAGCTAATCCTTGTGGATCCTAACCCAAAAAAGGCATTATCTTATTGCAAATACACAAGTTTCCTAAGTTAATTAAGCAAATCAATTATATTGCAATTGTTACTTAAAAACTGTATTTACATCAAAAATTCAACTCCTGGAGGATAACTGAACCCAAAAAGAGGTCAAACAATTCTGACAAATGGTTAGCTGGGGCGTAAAAAGTTACGAAAAGATTCAGTTAGACTTTAAACTGCTCACTTCAGTAATATATTTGTGTATCAGAATAGAAGATATAAATAACAATGTAATATCAGGCTGCTCCTTTTTTTATTGGAGGCAAACCTGTAGGAACATCTATAAAGAGGATCATGAACCAATAATGAAAGGAAGCATACCTGGATCCATAAGCAATCTGATGAATGATCAAGTCCTTCTTAGTATCTCCCTCTTGGCCCTACGTTAATGACACACCCCGATGGCTGGTTCTATATCGATCAATAGGCAGAGGGTGAGACCCATAAGCCTTATCCTTCCATCAAGGATTAAGGGAGTTTCCACTTCTCTAGGAGTCAGTTACGGGATTCATTCTGTAACTGACCACGTTGTGGTCATGTGGGTCAAAACCCAACATTCTCCCACTTGGCCCATATGACCATACTTTAGTTAGAATGATATAAACATTAGGCGCGCATCATTCTAATCCACAGTCAGTTGGGTCATCATAATACCATAATTAAACAACTTACTAATGCGAGTCAAGGCGGTTCCACATCAACATAATGACATAGTTCCTTCCAAGTACTACAACACTAGCAAATTATTTAACCACAGTCCATAAATGAGAAGAACATTATGTCTTTGTCAGAGACAATTCCTGTAATCATACATTCAAAACCATACATGTACATATATTTGAAGAACAGGAAAATCAGAAACATAATCAATTATATCTAAGTGTCAAAGAAATAAACATAATACAATCCTCAACTAATATCATGGATTACAACTAAGACCCATTCTTTCAACATGCTCTTTAAAAGTCTTCGGTTGTAAACCTTTCGTCAAAGGATCTGCAATCATGAGCTCTGTCCTCATATTTTCTATAGACACATTTTGTTTCTGAACTTCCTCCTTGACAACAAAATATTTAAGCTCAATGTGCTTGGCACCATTAGAATATTTGTCGTTTTTGGAGAAATGGACGGCTGCAGTATTGTCACAAAAGATTCTCAGCGGCCTGGCAATAGAGTCGACAATCCCAAGTCCCGAGATGAAGTTACGCAGCCACAAACTATGAACCGTGGCCTCAAAGCATGCCACAAATTCTGCTTCCATGGTGGACGAAGCAGTGCTTGTCTGTTTGGCACTTTTCCATGAGATTGCTCCTCCAGATAATAGGAACAAATAGCCAAACGTTGACTTTCTACTATCCACACATCCAGCAAAGTCTGAATCCGAATAGCCAATCACCTCAAGGCTATCTGACTTTCTATATGTAAGCATGTAATTCTTTGTTCCTTGCAAGTATCTCATCACCTTCTTTGCAGCTTTCCAGTGATCCATCCCTGGATTACTTTGGTATCTGCCTAGCATTCCAACTGCAAAACTGATGTCCGGTCTGGTACAGGTCTGAGCGTACATCAAGCTACCAACTGCAGAAGCATAAGGTATATTTTCCATCTGCTTACGTTCCAATTCATTCTGTGGGCATTGCATGAGACTAAATTTATCCCCTTTCTGAATTGGAACAACACTGGCTGAACAATTCTCCATACCAAATCTCTCTAGAACTCTGTCTATATATGCCTTTTGAGACAACCCTAACAATCCACGTGATCGATCACGAAATATTTCAATGCCTATCACGTAGGTTGCCTCATTCATATCTTTCATTTCAAAGTTCTTTGAGAGAAAAACCTTAGTTTCATACAATAAGCCAAGATCACTACTGGCAAGCAATATGTCATCAACATATAGGACCAAAAAGATAAACTTGCTCCCACTGACCTTCAGGTATATACACCGATCAACAGTGTTTTCCTTAAAAACGAAGGAAATGATGGTATCATTGAACTTGCGATACCATTGTCGGGAAGCTTGTTTAAGACCATATATTGACTTCTTTAATTTGCAAACCATGTGTTCTTTTCCCTTTAATGGAAAACCTTCGGGCTGGTCCATATAGACTTCTTCATCTAAACTCCCATTCAGAAAAGCAGTTTTTACATCCATTTGGTGCAACTCTAAATCATAATGTGCAACCAAAGCCATAATGATTCTAAATGAGTCCTTTTTAGATACAGGAGAAAAGGTCTCTTTATAATCAATGCCTCCTTTCTGAGTGAAACCTTTGGCCACCAGTCTGGCTTTATGTCGTTCAACATTACCCTTTGAGTCGAGCTTGGTCTTAAAGACCCACTTACACCCAACTGTTTTACAACCTTCGGGCAAATCAACAACATCCCAGACTTCATTCTGATCCATTGATTTCAACTCATCTTTCATGGCATCAATCCATTTAGTAGAATCAACACTTTCTATGGCTTGTTTAAAAGAAACCGGATCTTTTCTTGTCCCTATATCAAAATCAAATTCTTGTAGATAAACCATATAATCATTTGAAATGGCAGATCTCCTTTCTCTTTGAGATCTCCTTAATGTCATCCCTTGTGGTTCTTCTACAACTTGTTCAGTGGTGATAACTTCGTTATGGAGTGTTTGATCATTAATTTGTTGTTCATTGTTATTAAACTGTGTGACAATTGTAGGAACAACAATTTTCTTAGAAGTCATGGGTAAAGGGACTTGCACCCTAACTTCTTGAATTTTCACATTTTGTGGTTTATCACTCCCACTGGTTTCACCATTCTCAATGAATTTGACATTACCGGTCTCTATAATTCTCGTACTATGGTTAGGACAGTAAATCCTATACCCTTTGGATTTTTCGGGATAACCTATAAAGTATCCACTAATCGTTCTAAAATCCAATTTCTTTTCATGTGGATTATAAATTCTGGCCTCCGCTGGACAACCCCAAACATGCAGGTGTCTTAAACTCGGTTTCCTTCCTGTCCATAACTCAAAAGGAGTTTTTGGAACTGCCTTACTAGGAATCCGGTTTAATATGTATACAGCGGTCTTAAGGGCTTCCATCCACAACGATATGGGTAACGGAAAATTACTTAACATACTCCTAACCATATCCATAAGTGTACGATTACGCCTTTCAGCTACTCCATTCTGCTGTGGCGTTCCCGGCATAGTGTATTGAGCACGTATGCCATGCTTTTCTAAGAGTTTAGCAAATGGGCCAGGGTGTTGTCCTGTTTCATCATACCTACCATAATATTCACCACCTCTATCAGACCTGACAATTTTCACCTTTCTATCTAATTGTCTTTCAACCTCAGTAATGTATACCTCTAGGACATCCACTGCCTGAGATTTTTCATGCAACAAATAGACATAACCATAACGTGAAAAATCATCAATAAAGGTAATAAAATACTTCTCTCCACCAAATGATGGGGAGTCAAAAGGCCCACAAATGTCTGTATGGATAATTTCAAGAAGTTCTTCACTTCTTGTGGCAACTTTCTTTGTGTGATGGCTTATATAAAGTGAATCTTGATAATCATTTTGCTTAACCACAAGGTCGAAGGTTCAAGCCCTTCCTCTAGCGCCATCTGATGCGGGATTTGCACCCCGTCACCAGCACAGCCCGCACACCAGCCGAGCAGGGAAAGTGACCGCGTCCTCACCGAGGTATTGTCCGCTTTGGGGATCGGGGATCGTGACCGCTCCCGGGGGTCCGTGCTCTGACGGCGCCCCGGGTGGAACCACCCATTCCACCCCTCACGGGTTTGCCCTTCAAAAGGCGCCTCGGTGAGAAGAGGTTATTGAGCCCCCCATTTAAGGCACGGACCTTTCCGCTAATTAGCCGATGTGGGACTAAATTCGGGGAACCCCCCGTAACACAGCCCCCCCAGCGGGAAGGTCCTGTGCCCGGGTCGGCTCCTTGCTGGATAGGCGGAGGGCCAGGCCCTCCTTCTAGCGCCATCTGATGCGGGGTTTTCACCCCGGCACCAGCCCACACACCGGCCGAGCAGGGAAAGCGACTGCGTCCCTCCCGAGGTATTGTCCGCTCTGGGCAGGCCCCGTGGGCGCGGAGCTCGCACGGGGTGCGCACCCACCTGCAGGCGCGGAGCTCGTACAGGGGGCTTGGGCGACCCTCACGGTTTTGTCCTATAAAAAGCGCCTCGTGAGGAAAGGTTTTAGGCCTCCTCATTATAAGGCACAAACCTTTCCGCTGATTAGCCGATGTGGGACTAAACTGGGAACCCCATCCCACAACACAGCCCCCCCAGTGGGAAGGTTTGTGCGTGGGCGGGGCCCTTCCTCTAGCGCCATCTGATGTGGGGTCGGAACCCCGACACCAGCCCACACACCGGCCGAGCAGAAAGAGACTGCGTCCCCCACGAGGTATTGTCCGCTTTGGGCCCCGCTGGCGCGAAGCTCGCACGGGGTGCACACCCACCCGCAGGCGCGAAGCTCGTACGGGCAGGCTTAGGCGTCCCTCACGGTTTTGTCCCACAAAAGGGCCCTCGTAAGGAAAAGGCTTCGCCCTCCTCATTATAAGGCACAGAACCTTTCCGCTCTAGCCGATGTGGGACTAAACTGGAAACCCCATCCCACAACACAGCCCCCTCAGTGGGAAGGACTTTGGGTTTTGACCCACATGACCACAACGTGGTCAGTTACAGAATGAATCCCGTAACTGACTCCTAGAGAAGTGGAAACTCCCTTAATCCTTGATGGAAGGATAAGGCTTATGGGTCTCACCCTCTGCCTATTGATCGATATAGAACCAGCCATCGGGGTGTGTCATTAACGTAGGACCAAGAGGGAGATACTAAGAAGGACTTGATCATTCATCAGATTGCTTATGGATCCAGGTATGCTTCCTTTCATTATTGGTTCATGATCCTCTTTATAGATGTTCCTACATGTGGTATCAGAGCCTGGTTCATCCTAGAACCAGATCACAGTGAAAGGGTAGATCACAGGGACAAGGCAATGATCGTTTTGGCCAGCATAGAGGCGATCTGATCATCGCCATGTTGACTGGCCGTCACTGGGATGTCGGGATACTGTGCCGAGAGTCGACCATTGCGTTGTCCCTGGATGGCTTTGGCACCATAGAGGCGATCTCATCACCTTCTGGCCCTTTGATAAAGGAGGGGGCAGCCAACACTGGTGCTTTGACCCTGCTGACGCCGGATCTGGCCGGCATATGTCGCCGTGAGCCATAAGAGGATCCGGCGTAGACGCCGGCCATGGTCTCCCTCCCACTCCTAAAAAAAAAAAAAAAAAGGGACGGGTCGGAAGATAAAACTCACCGGATGATCGCCGTCGGTCGGCGTATTCCTGCGGGTGACGCCATCGGGCGGCGTTTCGTCCGGCGTCGGGCCCATCCCGGTGGCGCCGTCGGGCGGCACTTCGTCCGGCGGCATGATCGCCGCCCGCCTCTCCTAAGGGCCGACGGGCTGGGTTCGGCGGAACCCTAGCCCGCCGGCGTTGCCCCTGCTGGCGTGCGACCGCCGGTGGGCTCGCCTCCGGGCGGCGAGTCCACCGGAGGGAGGCGGCGCGCTCACCGCCCCGGAGATCGGAGGCTGGCGGGCTGGGTTCGGCGGAACCCTAGCCCGCCGCTAAAAGAGGAGGAAGACGGGTCGGGACCCGACCCGTCTTCAGTTCTTTAAAAAAAAAATATATATATATTATTAATTTATATTCATAACGGGTCCGGGTTTTGGGTTTCGACCCGAACCCGTAATTGGTAACCCGTCTGCATCTAAAAAAAAAGGGCATAACGGGCATAACGGGCATAACGGGTTCGGTATTTTGGGTTTCGATCCGAAACCCGAATTCGTTTGGCCAGTAAAAGAGGAATTTTCAGTTAAGCCCCTATGGAACATTTTATTTATGCATACAGCCCTTCCAGGATGTTAAAAGGAATGAAAATGTTTCTGTTAAGTCCCTGTGAAACATTCTATTTATACTGAAGTCTTAGAGGGCTGTTAAAAGATAAAAATGTTTCTATTAAGTCCCTGTTAAATATTTTATTTATACTGAAATCCTTAGAGGGCTGTTAAAAGATGAAATTGTTTCTGTTAAGACCCTGTAAAATATTTTATTTATGCAGACATCCTTCCAGGGCTATAAGAAACAAAATATGTTAATGTAGTCCCTGTAGAATATATTATTTATGCAGAGGTCCTTGTAGGGTAATGTGATAAAATTTTCTGTCTTTTATTCTACATTTTTTGTATACTTGATAGCATGATATGACACATGTATTAATTGTGTAGATTAGAAAAATATTAAATATATGTTTTATTTTAATTTGTCATATTATGAATTGTCAATTATGTGCAATGTCATTATTTTAATTTGATGTCTATATTATGAAATAGTTTGGTAGTTGCCAAAGTAACCCAACTAGAATGTTTAATAGACATCAAGTCATCAAATACTCTAATCCCAGGTATTAAGATAATGACTTTGCAAATTATGACTTACAGTTTTTCAATCATGAGATATTATGGATTGACCCAAAGGTGCACCACTTTCAAATGATTGATTTGCTGAGTTAGGATAATTAATGAGTATCCTTGATTTAATAGGTATTGGATGCTCAAAGGCAACAGACCTATTTGAATTTTGGACCTATATCATTAATTATTCCTAGGTGAATTGGGAATCACCATAATAGTAATTTAGTGTTTCATAATTACAACCCAAAGGTGTATTATGGTAATACTGTTTATGTTATTCATCATTATTGCTAACTCAAAGTGTTAATGTTGTAAGCATTTTCTTATTGTTAATTTTCTTATTGCAGTATCTATTCCTGTTTCGCTTCATTCGCAAGCTTCATCTGTTACGATCTTTAATGGATCTAATTTCTCAGAGTGGAATGAACAAGTCCAGTTTCACCTAGGTGTTCTGGATCTTGATTTAGCACTCCGATCTGAGAAACCGGCTGACATTACTGATTTGAGCAGCTCGGAAGAAAGGTCTTTTTATAAGACTTGGAAAAGATCGAACAGATTGAGCATTATGTTTATGCGGATGAGTATAGCGAACAATATCAAGTCAACGCTTCCTGAATGTGACAGTGCTCAAGCATTATTGAAAACTGTGGAAGAACGTTTCCGATCTGCTGATAAGTCTCTAGCTGGGACATTAATGGCTAAACTTACCACCATGAAATTTGATGGTACTTGTGGGATGCATGAGCATATCCTTGAAATGACAAATATAGCTGCTAAGCTGAAGGCTCTTGGGATGGATGTGAATGAATCCTTTTTAGTTCAATTTATTTTGAACTCCTTGCCTCCTCAATTTGGATCATTTCAAATTCACTATAACACTATTAAGGATAAGTGGAATGTGAATGAATTGACCAGTATGCTTGTTCAAGAGGAGACAAGACTTAAGCAACAAGGATATCATTCTGTCAATCTT
Organism: Phoenix dactylifera; assembly: GCF_009389715.1. Taxonomy (NCBI): domain Eukaryota; kingdom Viridiplantae; phylum Streptophyta; class Magnoliopsida; order Arecales; family Arecaceae; genus Phoenix; species Phoenix dactylifera. Next base: position 39,893 of record NW_024068710.1, read on the forward strand.
GTAAGTCATGGAGCCAAGAAGAAATGGAAGAAGCCAAGAAAGGGCATGAAGAGTGGACCATCCAAGGGTAAAGAGCCTCATCATGATACCGAGGTTCATAAGAAGAAACAAAACAAAGATAGATGCCATTTTTGCAAGAAATTGGGACACTGTCAGAAGGACTGCCATAAACGCAAGGCATGGTTTGAAAAGAAAGGTAAGCCTTTGGCTTATGTATGTTTTGAATCAAACCTTACTGAAGTTCCTTCTAATACTTGGTGGTTTGACTCAGGTTCTAATGTTCATGTTTCAAATACGATGCAGGGATTCCTTACAACCCAGATGCAAGATCCAAATGAGAGTTTTATCGTTTTGGGGAATGGGGTTAGAGTTCCTGTAACAGCAGTTGGAACCTATCGTTTGCTTTTAAATACTGGTTGTCATTTAGATTTGCTTCAGACTCTTTATGTTCCTTCTATTTCTAGAAATTTAATTTCTGTTTCTAAACTTGATGTTGAAGGTGATGAGATCGCCTCTATGGTGCCAAAGCCATCCAGGGACAACGCAATGGTCGACTCTCGGCACAGTATCCCGGCATCCCAGTGACGGCCGGTCAACATGGCGATGATCAGATCGCCTCTATGCTGGCCAAAACGATCATTGCCTTGTCCCTGTGATCTACCCTTTCACTGTGATCTGGTTCTAGGATGAACCAGGCTCTGATACCACATGTAGGAACATCTATAAAGAGGATCATGAACCAATAATGAAAGGAAGCATACCTGGATCCATAAGCAATCTGATGAATGATCAAGTCCTTCTTAGTATCTCCCTCTTGGCCCTACGTTAATGACACACCCCGATGGCTGGTTCTATATCGATCAATAGGCAGAGGGTGAGACCCATAAGCCTTATCCTTCCATCAAGGATTAAGGGAGTTTCCACTTCTCTAGGAGTCAGTTACGGGATTCATTCTGTAACTGACCACGTTGTGGTCATGTGGGTCAAAACCCAACAAAACCCACACAAATTTATTAGTGAGAAGAGAAATTACAATCGAAAAAATAGAGCATAGAAGATAAGGAAAAGCACACAATATTAACAATTTACATCCCCAATGAGGTTCCATAACTTAGAAACAAGAGGAAGTTGTCTGAGAGAGCAGAGGATGGACCAATCATTGAACAACTTAAAGCTTGTTGGGAACACCTGATTTTCTGATTGTATCCGATTATAGAAAATTCAGGAGTTTCTTTGTTTCCAGAAGGAACATAATATGCTGCCACTAATACTTGGAAAACCAGGTTAATGACCTTCAGATTATTTTGTTTCTTCCAATCTACTCACAAGGCTCTAAGTGTGTGGGCATAATACCGTATGTTGAGAGAATTTAATACTTCTGCCCAAATAGCTTAAAAGGACAATCTGATGAATAAACTAGCAAATTAAGATCAGAGGGTTAATGACAAGGATGAAACTGAATACTTTGTTCCTGCATCAAGCTATTAAATGACACTTTGTCTAAAAGGATCAAGCTTATTGTTTCAAATTTGTCCTAGAAGAAAGAAAGAAATAGGCAAAGCTTAGAAGCCAAGCCAAAAAAAAAAAGAAAAAACTCTTCTGATTTGCATGTAAAAGGGAGGTAAAAAGGAGACAAAGATGGGATTTTGTTGAATTCTGTGCTAAGCATGGCTTCATATTGCAAACACACCTTTTAAACACAATGAAGCTTCACTCGAAGCCCACTACTAAACAAAAGACAACCAATCTGGCTTATTTGGGCCCAAATCTCTCAAATGACAAAATATATAAAAAATTAACTTCATTACATTTAAAGTGCATGAAATTTTGTAAATGAAATAAAATTTGAAATAGATAGAAGTTACAAAGGGAATATGACATGATGCAAAATATTTTAAGATATTAACTAGAGAATTATATAAGAACCAACTTTATCCAAAGTGCTTATCTATAGAACCATGTTAGCAAGAATTTGTGATTGGCTCTACAAAAGGGCCAATAGCATGGTAGACTGAGACTTACACCCTGCTAGGAAAAAGCTGAGAATTTTCTTGTAACCAATGGATTATTCCAATATATTAGACGATGTCCACTAAGATATAATACAACTAATCTTCAACTACTATCCTCCCAAGCTCTTAACTACCAAGAAATGATGGGACTTTCTCTCCTTTTTGTTCATTTATCAACTATTCTTCTTGCTGTCAAAGGCCTTGATGGCTTGATCAAAAGCAGAATATGCTGTATCCAGAGGAAGTTGAATAAATCAAGCATAGATACAAGACCTCTATGGTTTAACTGCTTCAAAAACAATTCCGATTACAATTTGGCAACACCTCATACTACTCCCTTGTTCAGTGCCTACTTGAACAATGTTTATGAAGGAGAATATGTTTTTGTGGCACAAAAATGTCAATTTTTGTTTTTTAGAAATCAACTTTCCTAAGCAATTTTATATATAGTCTTTATATTTTTCTGATGATCATCATGTGATGCAGTTTTTGTATGGGCCTTTGTCAAAATAAGCATTGTAGCTGGCATTTTATGCTTTTTTGGATAAAAAATGCATTCAGAACATCTTGTGAACAACGGTGGTCTTTTCATTCACCTAGCAAACTGGAAATTGCCAACATAATATGTCCCAGCCAAGATTTTAGTAATGTTTATGGAGACTGTAGGTGGTAAGCCAGCCATCACAAGACTGCCCAACCCATACTAAGCAAGCACCTAGTCAGGCACCAAGTGAGGCAAATATGACAGCAATAACAAAGAGAAAGCTAAACAGATAGTCATAATCCCCAAACTGAAACACAACACATTAACAAAGATGCCAGCAAGAAGTACCAACTCACTGACATCATGCACAAATTCAGAAATCAATTTCATCCTTTAGGCTCAAGCATGTTATAGAACACTAAGATGACAATTATGTGATGCCACCCAGGGCCACCACCTTTTCATTCACCTAGCAAACTGGAAATTGCCAACATAATATATCACAGCCAAGATTTTAATAATGTTTAAGGAGACTGTATGTGGTAAGCCGGCCATCACAAGACTGCCCAACCCATACTCAGCAAGCAGCTAGTCAGGCACCAAGTAAGGCAAATATGACAGCAATAACAAAGAGAAAGCTTAAAAGATAGTCATAATCCCCAAACTGAAACACAACACATTAACAAAGATGCCAGCAAGAAGTACCAACTCACTGACATCATGCACAAATTCAGAAATCATTTTCATCCTTTATGCTCAAGCATGTTATAGAACACTAAGATGACAATTATGTGATGCCACCTAGGGCCACCGCCTTGGCATCTGCCTAGGGCAACTATTGAAGCACTGGTCTACTAATATAAGGAACACCATTGTAGCCAAAGTTCAAAATTCAATGCTGTTCTTGGATTCAATTCAGGCTTGTCGAGTTTTCGGTTTAGTACTTAGAGTTATTTTCATCTGAGTTTCGATGTCTCAGTCAAAACTTCAGTTATTAAGATAATTTGAAGAAAAAACAGAAGCTAATATAAGCTAATACATACATACATCCAAACTTTTATTATATTTTGCAGTATATTGTTAGACCATTATCTTTTTTTCCCTTCTTATCATTGAGATTGCCTATCATCACAAAGAGTTTTCCATAGCTTTTTAATGGTTGGAAGAGAGGTGTCTACTCTCTATTTCTGTGCTTCAAAGACCTGACTTCATTTGGCATTCTCCTAGTGGATCCTACCTCTATAGATTTAACAGCGACGTTTGCTGTCTCGGTACCGGACTCCACACCGGTGCCACACAAGCATAGTGTCAGTATAGTATGAAATTCTTTTGGCATACCGAGTATCGGTACGCCACCTGTATCGGATACCGGTACCGAACCGGTAGGGTATTCACCGTACCGAATACTGGTACCGAACCAGTACGGTACGCTCCATACCACCTGATTCGGGCCGGTACAGCATACTTTGCTCAACAGCATCCATATTTTCCTCAAAACCCAAGAAAAATGTTATTCCTTATTCTTGGCAAAGGGTGATATATTAAAGTAACTTCTCTTTCCGAACTCCTTGGGACTTGCTTCAAATTCAACAGTACAGCACATTCGGATGTCTCCAGTCTCCAATATTCAAGAGCTGCAAATACCGGTAACGAACCGGTACGATACGCTCCGCACCACCTGATTCGAGCCTATACAGCATACTTTGCTCAACAGCATCCAAATTTGCCTCAAAACCCAAGAAAAATGTTATTCCTTATTCTTGAAAAAGGGTGATATATTAAAGTGACTTCTCTTTCCGAACTCCTTGGGACTTGCTCCAAATTCTACAGTACAGCACATTCGGATGTCTCCATTGTCTCCAACATTCAAGAGCTGCAAACTTAGGGCCAATAGGCCGGGTTCAATCTTTATTCCTTGTAGGAAAACTCTCTTTGACACCATTTAAAAAACCCTTACCCATATCATCTTTCGAAACACCAATGGTATCACAGATCTTGGTACTGATCTTGCCACAACACTCATGCCTCGAGGTCGCTGTCTTTCCGTGGAGAAGCAATCCAAGGGCCATTTGAACTCATGACAGAAAAGCTAAAAAGAATAGATTTTGTTATGGTTCAATGAATTATTCAATTGTCTGATGAAAAACCTATTATCAAGTACATATTATGTAGTTGTACTACTAATATGAGACTAATAATGAAGATTAGTATCACAACAAACACCAACTACCAAGACAACAATTGAATGTAGCTCGTTCAACTATTGATAAGATTCCAGTACAGAACTCACAAAACAGATCTTTCTAGGGACCAAGGGGGGCTCAATCTACTCCTTGTAGGCTATATTTTTCTTCTTCATCAAAATATCTTTCAAAAGCCCCAAAATTATCTAACATTTTGAAAAGTTTAACTCTCTGAAATTCCAGATATCTTAAAGCTATCATATCATAGGACATACCTGAACATAATTCATGCTTATCATTTGACATAAGAAATGAATTCAGAAAACAAAAGCAGTCATCTGTTATTGAGATCAATTCTTCTACACTGGCTATCATTCCTAATAGAAATTTATTCTAGTTCTCAAACCAAGGATTGATGTTTCATCCAAAAACAAATTCAATTTATTTAGGCAGAATCAAAACTGAGCCCCCTCCCCCCACCCCAAAAATAAAAAAAGAAAATTGTGGAGTGATTGAGTAAACCCCTAATTGATTTTGATGAGCTCAAAGCATTTGAGTATGTTTTATGTTGTTCTAATGAATTCAATCTAGTGTTTCAGGTAAATCTTTGTGAATTTCTGCCTAAGTACCTCGGGCTTTGGTTCAAGATATTTTGATTAAGTATTGAACTCTATTTGAACCAAAGTCTAAATCACGAGTCGACTCCTGAATCTTGCGAGTCGACTCCTGCACACTTTGAGTTTCTGGCACAAGCTCGAGTCGACTACGGGACTCTCCGAGTCGACTCCGACTGAGAACAGACAGAAAGACAGAACGATGATTTTTGGACCCTGTTAACAAGTCGACTCCAAAAGGTTGCGAGTCGACTCCGATGCTTGGCGGGTCGACTCCAAAGGATAACAGACAGAAAGACAAAACAATGGATTTTAGATCCTGTTACCGAGTCGACTCCAGAAGGTTGCGAGTCGACTCCGACGCTTGGCGAGTCGACTCCGAGTTTGTCCGAGTCGACTCCCAGAGGAAAACAGTCTGAAAGGCAGAGACTCAGTTTCGGAGACCCTGTGAACGAGTCGACTCTAAGTGTTTCAGAGTCGACCCCCAAGTTAGCCGAGTCGACTCCAACAAGGCCCGAGTCGACTCCGAGGCAGATCAGTTCAAAAAACAGAGAATCAGTTTTTACGTTCTCTGAGAACGAGACGTCTCCTGAAGATCTCGAGTCGCCTCTCTAAGTCAGCCGAGTCGACTCCAAGTAAACCCGAGTCGACTCGAGGAAGAAAAACAGAAAGTTGAGTTTCTGGAACCCTGAGAACGAGCCGACCCCTATGTGCCCGAATCGTCTCCAGCTGTTGGCGAGTCGACTCCAGTTTGGTCCGAGTCGACCCCAGGACGAGGCATGCACTTTAATTCAAATCTGGAACAGCGGGCGAGTCGTCTCCAGTAAAGCGCGAGTCGACTTCAGTAATAGCCGAGTCGACTCCAGTAACAGCCGAGTCGACTCCATATCGCACGAGTCGACTCCGATCCCAACGAATACATTGTCAGGATGTGCAGACGGGATAGAACGGCTCCAAATCACTCTCTAACGGCTAGTTTTCGAAAGGAACCATTTAAATAGCCTGAGTGAACAGTAATAGACAACAAGAGAGCTAATCCATTTGAGCATTAAAGCATTTCAACCACCAAGGGCTTCCAAAGAGTGAATCCAAAAAAAAGAAGGAAGAAGTGCATTCAACTCAACCAAAAAAGTGCTTCCTTCGCATTCAAGAAAAAAAGTGTTTCCTTCGCATTCAAGGCTCTACTACTGTCCTCCATCCTTCGGCACATTCAAGAGGAGACTCAGAAATCGAGAAGCCCCCACTTCCTCATCTAAAATCTGTTTGAGGGCTTCCAACTCAACTTTGTTTATATTGTTTCACACTTGCTTTTTAGAAGTTTCTTTCTGTGAACTTTAAACTCTTATTTTATATACTTGATTCAATTAGGAGATTGAATCAAGGGTTGTAAGGTTTGTTGGTGAGCCAAAGATAAAACCAACAGTGTAAGGTTGTGGTTGGTGTACCGGAAAAAATCGAGTTTGATTATGACCTCGGAAAAACAATCGTTTGGTTCTAGTCAGTGAGCCTGTCAAAACCGATCGAGTTCGTTGTTACCTCGTGAAAACAAGAAGTTAGGTTGTGAGGTTGTAAAACAACCGGCTGTAATCCTAGGGATTATAGTGAACTCCTAAGTACGGCTTGGGGAGTGGACGTAGGAGCAAGAGTTGGCTCCGAACCACTATAAATCTTTCTGTGTTTGTATTGCATCTTGTCTCTCTCCACTCTCTTTACTCATTGCATTTAGTGATCTAACTGATTCTCTAACAATATATTTAGTTAATCACTAACTTTATTTTTAATTGATCAATATTTAATTAAAACCCAATTCACCCCCCTCTTGGGTTGTCTCCTTGGGTAACAAGTGGTATCAGAGCAGGTGCTCTCATATCGATTGGTATTCCAATCCTTAAAAAGAGTAAAAGATTAAAATGACAACCCGTTTTGGATCTTTCCTTAGTGAGGGGCAATCCACCAATAGGCCTCCATTGTTAAACGGAGCTAACTATACCTATTGGAAGGCTAGAATGAGGATATTTATCCAAGCTCAAGATTATGATGTTTGGAGCATCATAGTTAATGGACCATATGTTCCTTCTATCTATGTTGATAACATTGCTATACCCAAACTTGAAAAAGATTGGGATGATAACGATAGAAGGAAGGCACAACTAAATGCCAAAGCAATGAATGTTCTCTATTGTGCCTTGGACCCTAATGAATTCAATAGAATCTCTACTTGTAATTCTGCAAAAGAGATTTGGGATAGACTTGAAGTGACCCACGAGGGCACAAATCAAGTCAAAGAATCTAAAATTAACATGCTAATCCATAAATATGAACTATTTAAAATGGAATCTAATGAAACCATCTCTTGCATGTTCACCAGATTTACTGATATTGTCAACGGCTTAAAAAGCCTTGGCAAAAATTACACTAACAGTGATCTTGTCAGGAAAATTCTTCGCTCTTTACCAAGGTCATGGGAAGCCAAGGTCACGGCAATCTAAGAAGCAAAAGACTTGAACAAGCTGCCACTCGAGGAGCTTCTTGGATCTCTTATGACACATGAGCTCACAATGAAACAACACAGCGAAGAAGAATCCTCCATAAGAAAAAGGTAATTGCCCTCAAGTCTACTTCTTCTAACAAAGATCTATCTAGCAGTAGCAGCAGTGAAGAAGAAGATAATGAGTAAGATGAAGAAGAAGCTCTTCTTGTGCGAAAATTCAGAAGATTCATCAATAGAAAGAAGCCCTTCCATAAGTAGAGAGTTCCCTCGAGTTCCTTCAACAAGGATAAAGGTAAGAAAAGTGAAAGTGAGGGAATCGGATGCTACGAATGCAAGAAGCCGGGTCATTTTAGAGTCGACTGCCCCTTGCTGAAAAAGGGCAACAAGTATAAGAAGAAAAAGGCCCTTATCACCACCTGGACTGACTCCGATAAGTCATCATCATCATCGGAAGAGGAACAAAAGGAGAAGGCCAATTTCTGCTTTATGGCAAACGAAAATGAGGTAATATCTGAAACTCATTTAGATTTTACCTTTAAAGAACTATATGATGCCTTTAATGAACTAATAGATGAATATAGGACAATAAACTTTAAAAACAAAGAATTGAAGCTAACTAATCAATCTTACATTCATAAAAATGATAAATTGATTAAGGATAAGGACTCTATTGTCAAAGAAAACTTAGAACTTAAAACAAGCAACCAATTGCTAACTCAAAAAACTGATTCCTTAATTAAAGATAAAGAAGACTAACTAAGAAAATTTCAGAACTTAAAAATAGTAATCATACTTTAAAAGATAATTCAATTACTAATGTTAAATCATTGAGTGAAGAAAACTTGAAATTAACTAAAGAACTTGAAAAATATAAACCCATTGTTGAGAAATTTACTTATAGCTCTGAAAAACTAGAAATGATCCTTAATAGTCAAAGAGCTGTGTTTAATAGAGCCGGGTTAGGATATAAGCCTAATAACAAGCAAAAATTTCTTAAAAACTTCTTTGTAAAAGCCGGTAAAAGTAAAGCTAAAGATGTAACCTCTTTTTGTTGTGATAGAGTAGGACATAAAGCTAATATGTGCAACTATAGAAAAACAAAAGCTAAAAGAAAAATTAAAAAGGTTTGGGTTCCAAAAGGAACTAACATAACTAACCTTGAAGGACCCAAGAAAACTTGGGTACCTAAGACTGTATGATTTTCTTGTGTAAGAGTGTCTTGCAGCCAAGCTCAATAAACATTGTTGGTACTTGGATAGTGGCTGCTCAAGACACATGACGGGTGACAAGGAGCAATTCTTCACCTTAGAGTCTAAGAAAAGAGGTGCGGTGACTTTTGGAGACAATAACCAAGGTCACATCATTGGTATCGGTAAAATACAAATCACACATTCTACCTTTGTTGATAATGTTCGGTTTGTAGATGGTCTCAAGCATAACTTACTTAGCGTTAGTCAATTATGCGATAGAGGTTTTGATGTTTTGTTTAAGCCATCTATGTGCATCATAACCAATTCAATTGATAATAGCTTAGTTTTCAAAGGACTAAGACGTGGCAATATTTATGTAGTAGATCTTGATGATCTTGCTAAAAACAGCCGCTGCTTAGTAGCTAATGATACTAAGCTTAATGAGGCAAGTTGGTTATGGCATCGTAAATTAGGTCACGCAAGCATGGACACACTATTTAAATTAATTAAAAGAGATTCTGTGATTGGTTTGCCAAAGCTGAAATTTGAGAAAAATAAAATTTGTAGAGCGTGTCAATTTGGCAAACAATCTAGAAGTTCTTTTAAATCTATAAATTATATCTCTACTACTATACCCCTTGAGCTACTTCACATAGATCTTTTTAGACCAACTAGGACCACAAGCCTTGGTGGAAACAAGTATGGTCTTGTCATAGTAGATGATTTTTCTATATATATATGGGTTATGTTTTTAGCTCATAAAGATGAAGCATGTTCAGTGTTTAAGAAATTCCATAAGGAAGTAACTAACGCAAAAAATACTTCAGTTATAGCTATTAGGAGTGATCATGGAACGGAATTTGAAAATCATCTATTTGAAAAATTTTGTAGTAAAAAGGGGATAACTCATAATTTTTCTGCACCTAGGACTCCACAACAAAATGGAGTGGTGGAAAGAAAGAATAGAACCCTAGAGGAAATGGCTAGGACCATGTTGTGTGAAAGTGATCTCCCAAAGTATTTCTGGGGTGAAGCTATTAACACATCATGTTATATTCTAAATAGAGTTCTATTGAGACCAATTATAAAGAAAATACCTTATAAACTTTGGAGAGATAGAAAGCCCAAAGTAAACTACTTTCATGTTTTTGGTTGTAGGTGCTTCATTCATAATAATGGCAAAGATAACTTAGGTAAATTTGATTCCAAATCTGATGAAGGTATCTTTTTGGGATATTCTACATCAAGTAGAGCATATAGAATCTTCAACAAAAGAACTCTTGTTATTGAAGAATCTATTCATGTTGTTTTTGATGAGACTAATGATGCTTCCTCTAGCAAGAGAGTAGCTTTTGATGATGATGCAGGGATACTTGAGAAAAAGATGGATGACATGATCTTACAAGAGGATGAACCGAAGCAATTGAATAGACTTCAACAAGTCAAGAGGTAATTGCTGACATGGGCTTACAAAGGCTTGGAGGTATGTTCACAGTCACCCTAAAGAGTTAATCTTAGATGATCCATCTCAACCTGTTAGAACTAGAGCCTCTCTTAGAAACTTAAATAATCATCTTGCATTTGTTTCACATTTAGAACTTAAAAACATTGAAGAAGCTGATAATGATGTAAATTGGATAAATGCTATGCAAGAGGAACCAAACCAATTTACAAGAAACAAAGTATGGAACTTAGTTGAAAGATCCTCTGAATACTCAATAATTGGAACCAAATGGGTGTACAAAAATAAGCTTGATGAAAATGGAGTAGTGGTTAGGAATAAGGCTAGACTAGTAGCAAAGGGCTATAATCAAGAAGAAGGTATAGATTTTGATGAGACCTTAGCTTCTGTGGCTAGACTTGAAGCAATTAGACTATTACTAGCATTTGCATGTTTCAAAGATTTCAAATTATTTCAAATAGATGTAAAAAGTGCTTTCTTGAATGGGTATATTAATGAGGAGGTTTATATAGAACAACCTTCTGGTTTTGAAAATCATCAATACCCCAACCATGTTTACAAATTAAATAAAGCACTTTATGGTCTAAAACAAGCCCATAGAGCATGGTATGAAAGGCTTAGCAAATTTCTATTAGACCATGAATTTTCTAGAGGGAATGTTGATACAACCTTGTTTTTGAAAAAGAAAAACAAAGATATGTTAGTAGTGCAGATTTATGTAGATGATATTATTTTCGGTGCTACTAACAATCGTTTTTGCGAAGAGTTTGCTGAATTAATGCAGAGTGAATTTGAGATGAGCATGATGGAAGAGTTGAACTACTTCCTCGGACTTCAAATCAAACAATCTAAGAAAGGAATTTTTATCAATCAAGCTAAGTACATCAAGAAAATGCTAAAGAAGTTTGATATGGATGGAAACAAGTCAATTGGCACTCCCATGAGCTCATCATACAAACTAGACAAAGATGAATCAGGTAAGTCAGTAGATCAAAAGCTGTATAGAGGTATGATCGGATCATTATTATATCTTACAGCAAATAGACCTGATATCATGTTTAGTGTATGCATGTGTGCTAGATATCAATCTAATCCTAAGGAATCATACCTAATTGCAGTTAAAAGAATCTTTAAATATTTAATAGGAACAAAAGATATAGGATTGTGGTACTCTAAAGAATCAAGCATAAACTTAATAGGGTACACTGATTCTGATTTTGCTGATTGTAAACTTGATAGAAAAAGCACCAGCGGGTCATGTCAATTCTTAGGAGAAAACTTAATCTCATGGTTTAGCAAAAAACAAAACTAAGTTGCACTATCTACGGCGGAGGCCGAATATGTTGCTGCCGGAAGTTGTTATACTCAAATCTTGTGGATCAAGCAACAACTTGAAGATTATGGCATTAAGCAAGATAAGATTTCCATAAACTGTGATAATACAAGTGCCATAAATCTAACTAAAAATCCAATTCAGCACTCAAGAACTAAACACATGGAGATAAGACATCACTTCATAAGAGATTATGTGTTAAATGGTGATGTGATGCTTGAATTTGTTTGTACTGATGATCAACTTGCTGATATCTTCACAAAATCCTTGAGTGAAGATCGATTTTGTACTCTTAGAAGAGGGTTAGGAGTGATTGATCCATTTCTTTGATTCTTTTCTCTCATTCATTGATTTTGATCATTAATTTACGTTTGATATAGTATTCCACGTCTATGATCATATCATTCCTTGAGCTCTAAAGATTACCATATCTCTCTTTTGGCACGGTATTAACTAAGATTTTGGTTATGTGCCAGAACTCGAGTCGACTCGGATGATTCTGAGAGTCGACTCGTGGGCGAGTCGACTCGCGAATTTTCAGGAGTCGACTCGAGGTCGGGAATCCGTCTTTTAACCCTAAATGAAATGACTTTTTCCAATCTTTCTTTCCGGCCGTCACTGTTCCAAAACCCTCGAGTCATCTCCCCCGATCGTCTCCGCCTTCTCTCTCCACTTCTCGGTTTTTTTTCCTCCCTTTTCACGTCTCTCCATCCTTGGGTAGGTCAAGATGCCTAGGAAAGTCGTTGTCCCTAGCCAGAAGAGACCCCTTGCAGCGAGCGGCGCCGAGAGACGGTCCAAGGCGCGGAATGAACCCGTGAGGTCACCACCTCCGGTTCCCTCTCCGCCTCGGTCGATTCCCTCGCGTTCGTGCGCCGGGAGGGTCGTCACTACCAGGAGGAAGGTCGATTTTGACTTCCTCTCCCGTGAAGGGTTCACTCTAGAGCATCGTCTTAGGATTCAGGGCTTAGAGTATTTTTGTTCCTTTGACCTTCCTACCTATCCCGGGTTAGTCCGGGAATTCTATGGCACTGTCACACGGGGTGGCGGTGGTATTCAAAGAAGGGTAGCCAACATCCCTATCTGCATTTCGGAGAACCTCATTGCACGAGTCCTCCACCTCTCTCGAGAGGGGATAGCTCCCACTCACCCCACCAATAGGTCTGAGGCCCTTACGGCCATCCTAGGGAGAGTACCCCAATCGCCCATTGAGGAGATTTTTGCAAATCAGCTCTCTGCTTAAATGCGCCTCCTACTTAGTATCATCTCTCGCACCCTCTTTCCCAAAACCGGTAGATTTGATTTCATTTCCGAAAAAGACTTAACCTTAATGTTCAATATCTTACATGAAGTCCCTCTCAACTTTCCAAAACTCATTTACAGTTATATTAGTGAACCCCAAGATAAACCTAGATTGAGTCTTCCCTACGGTATACTCTTCACATTGATCTTTAGGGAGTTAGAGGTTCCCATCCCTGAGGGGGAACCCTCTCGTTCACTCCGTTTCACTGACCATATGGGCGAGGGAACTCTTCCCCGAATGGGTTTCCACAAGGTTGAGGGTACATGGGTTAGAAAATCCTCTACCTCCATACCATCTGACCCTGCTCCTCACTCTCCCACCTCTGATCATGACCAGGACATCTCCGCAGATCCTCCCACCTTCCCATCCACTACTGGCCCTTCATCCACTGCCGGCCCTTCGTCCTCTGCTAGACCTTCATCCACAGTGCCACCACCTCAGCAGCCTCTAGAAGTATGAATTAGTCCTGAGCAGCTTAAAGCTTTGAGGGATGACATTGTGAGAGAACTCAGAGGTATCACCAGTACACCCTCCACTGAGTTGACTCCCTCCACAGTAGCAGTGTCTGTCATGGTAACTGAAGTCAAAGAGGAGCTGTCCAGTCTGAGGAATCTAATTCAGGGTCAGTATATGAGATTCTCCGAAATTCAGGAAGCTATCAAACAAATGCAAGACTCGGTGAGGTCCAAGCTACTAAACCTGAATCAAGGAGCAGAAAGGGTTGCAAACGCAATGATAGATAAGCTTGATACAATCAACGAAAGCGTAACCCAACTGACCCAGACTCAAGCTAGGACTACTTCAGAAATAATTGCGCAACTGGGAAATGTCTCTGAAGGAATTAGTTTGGTTTTGCAGTGTCAGCGAAGAAATCTGGGAGCTTCATCTTCTTCTTCTAGACGTCCTTAGACTTGTATTTTGTTTTTATTATCAATTAAAATCCTTTTGGACTTTCAATCATTTTACTCAAATTTTGTAATACTTAAAATGAATTGAAGTCTTTTTCTAAAAACTTGTGTACATTGTGCTTTCTGTGTGATGAGCATTGTCTACATTGATTCTTTGATACTTCACCTTTTTGCCATGATGACAAAAAGGGGAAGAACATATGATATATTGTATGTAAAGGAAATCACTAAACAAGAAAACCTTTAAGCAAAATGAGATTTGTTCTCAGTGGATTCGATACCTCGAGGCTCATTATCTCTCTGTTGGGGCTCCTCAAGGAGTAATCTCCAGAATCTATTCAAGGGATATTCGGAGATTAGTTGAATCATATTCAAGAACAAATCGTCAGATTTTCTAAGAGACCGCAAAAACAGTTTGCGGACTCGAACCAAACAGTAGTAGACAACAAGAGAGCTAATCCATTTGAGCATTAAAGCATTTCAACCACCAAGGGCTTCCAAAGAGTGAATCCAAGAAAAAGAAGGAAGAAGTGCATTCAACTCAACCAAAAAGTGCTTCCTTCGCATTCAAGGCTCTACTACTGTCCTCCATCCTTCGGCACATTCAAGAGACTCAGAAATCGAGAAGCCCCAACTTCCTCATCTAAAATCTGTTTGAGGGCATCTAACTCAACTTTGTTTATATTGTTTCACACTTGCTTTTTAGAAGTTTCTTCCTGTGAACTTTAAACTCTTATTTTGTATACTTGATTCAATTAGAAGATTGAATCAAGAGTTGTAAGGTTTGTTGATGAGCCAAAGATAAAACCAACAGTGTAAGGTTGTGGTTGGTGTACCGGAAAAAACCAACTGGGTTTGATTGTGACCTCGGAAAAACAATCGTTTGGTTCTAGTCGGTGAGCCTGTCAAAACCGACCGAGTTCGTTATTACCTCGTGAAAACAAGTTAGGTTGTGAGCTTGTAAAACAACCGGCTGTAATCCTAAGGATTATAGTGAACTCCCAACCAGCTCCAATCCCATTTCAGTGGCTTCAGCTAAAATCGACCAGAACTAGTTGTGGATATTGTCTTTATTCATTATGCTGGTATTTAGGTGTAGTTTCAGGGACATTTCTCTGTTAAGTAAATCTGACTAAAAAGTGTCCATTTTGAATAAAGTTTTTATTTTTTGAGTTGAAGAATACTTACTCATGGATGATAAATCTAAACTTTAAGTACCTTTTTCATTTAAAAATATAAAATTTTAGAATTTGTAATGAAATTTAAAGCATTTAATAGTTTGGCACTAAAGAGTTGAACAGAAAGGCAGACTTTTCTAAATATTGGAGAAAAAAACTACTTTTTTTTAAGTCAATCAAGCACTGGGAATAGTGTGCTTCATTTGTATCTAATTGCATTATTTTTCATACATAATAGACTACAAGTTAAATGTTGGTACTTGTGCTTGATATGATAGTAAAGTATCAAATCAAGTTTCATATTCATATGCAATCCATGTTGATGCATTTTCTTTTACAGATATTTAAATTGTTTGATGTAATAAGAATTAAATTGCTATTAAACAATTGAATGCAATACAGTTTTCTGACATCATTAATTTTTAATATTTTTCATACATAATAGACTACAAGTTAAATGTTGGTACTTGTGCTTGATATGATAGTAAAGTATCAAATCAAGTTTCATATTCATATGCAATCCATGTTGATGCATTTTCTTTTACAGATATTTAAATTGTTTGATGTAATAAGAATTAAATTGCTATTAAACAATTGAATGCAATACAGTTTTCTGACATCATTAATTTTTAATATTTTTTCAGAACAACACACCTAAATGTAAAAAACAATGAATCTAAATATATGTTCTTAATAACTTTTCCAAAGTCATTTAATTTTAATATTTTTTTCAAAATAATGCATCTAAATATATGTTTCCTTGGTTTGCTTTATTTATCTTACTTTCCTGATTATTTCAAATTTTTCAGATTGGCTGAATCCTAGAAGCTAGATACAGAAGTACTAAAATCGAAACTCAACAGGCCCGACTGAAACTAAAACCAAATACAAGTTTATCAAGCTTGGTTGATACTAAATATGAAATATTAAAAATTGACCAACCAACTATGAAATATTAAACATTGAGAACCAACTTTTTAAATTGCATTTCTATCAGCAAAAACGTAAGTTTGAATTGCACATTGATAGGTTATGTAGCATGAAACAAACAAACTAATTACGCTAATATCTACTATTTGGAAGAAAGCAAATGAATGTCAATTATTTGGAAGAAAGATAAGGGACATATCTACGAATTCACACCTCTAACAGAACTCTAATAATCTTAGGTGGCTTAAGAAGTTAATCAATGCTGGCAAAGGAAAAATTATCATACATGTGGGAAATCAAGCCCCAAAAAATGAGGAATGCTAGGAATCACTGTGTCAAGCCTACTGTCTTATTGAGTGATAGTTGATGATCTTTTATGGATCTTATAGGGACATCATGCCAAACATGGTAAATTTGACAAGTCATCCTGCCAAGTTCAGCTGACCTTGATCTTCCCATCGCTTAGAGACTGTTTGGCTCCCCGCAGTTGAAGATACACTGCAGAGCTGCTTGTAGCTGGTATTGCAGCAATTCGAGCTGCATGTAACTTTTCAATACTATGTTTGACTGGATACAAATTGCAACTACTTTTCATTTGTTTGGTTAAATGCACTTGTAAGAAATATTTTCACCCTACAAGAGAAGTGGTGTTTAGCTTCTCCTCTTTCCAGAAAAATCTTCATCATGAAAAAGGCCTCTCCAAAACCAATAACCTGTTCTTTCAGTTCTCTTCTCCAACTATGACTAGAATTCTTTTCTAGTCCTCCTCCCCTTCATAAAATGAATTACTTTTTCTTTTAATTCTCTTCTCCACCCACCACAACAGCACCATGTGGATCCCCATTCTTAAGGAGATGTTAGATCTAGACTTCACCTTTCTTCCCCAACATGAAATCATAAGAAACCCCACCAAAATATTGCATATTTCTTAATCACAGCAAGGATACTGGAAGCCCTTGTCCTAGCTGGTAAAAACCTTGATCTTGAACCCTGAGAGGAGATCTTGGTTGGAGCTGTCTCGAATGGAGAGGTGAAAACAGCACAGATGCAGCTAATAGGAAGATGGAGGGCGACGAGGGCTTTGGAGTTGGATCATGGTGCGAGCAGGATCATGCTATGGCTGAGAGAGAGGATTGTCTCCCTAAGGAGGCTGAGGTGAGGAGACAAAATATAAAAGGCAAGGTCTGGAACTTGAAATTGTTGATGCCCCTGTCAATGACGGTGAGGAAGAGAAGAGATACCTCTTTGATAGGAGAGAAGGATCGAGGTTTGGGGAGGGGAATCTTGAATGGAGCTTTGTTCGAGATCAAGAAGCATGGTGATCTTTTACCTATATATCTCAGAAGCATGTATAAGCATTGAGTTGTTATAGCTCGACCCATGCTCATTTTCGCGACAAGTCAAGTTGCCGCAAATCAGCTCTGAACTGCAGCCTTCCAGCAGCTCGAGTTACAGTGCTCAAAGGAGTTGTAGCCTGCCAAACAACTGGGCTGAGCCATAGCTGCAGCTCGACTCGCATCCGGGTCCAATTGCAGCCAACCAAAAAGCCCCTTAGAGCATCTAAGTCAGAAACAACGTTGCTATAGACATCAATCAACTAAGAATAGGAGACTTAGAACCAATGACTCCTAATTCATCTAAAAGAGACATCACGAGCTGAAGTTAAGGACTATATCTCTGATTTCCCAAGTTAGATGCCTACCTTAGTAGGAGTCTTCCATCTAAGGTGGCAAACCACTTTAGAATCTCTCCAAAAACTCATCCTTGCACCGACTTATTGAATTTATTTTAAGCCCAAATCTTCTACCACAACCACATTCCCTTCTAGTAACTAAAGAATCTACCCAAGCTATGCCATACCGTACCAAACCGGACGGTATAGACATACCGTACCATCTGTTTCAGTACTGGTACAGTCGATACGCCGAACCAACCTCCGTGCCAGATGTACCGACACAGTAACAGAGTAGCACTGGTGGGGCCTGGTATCCAAATGGCGTACATTGAATCTACCACTTCATTTACCTACTAAAAAGTTATGTTTAGTGAAGTTTCTGGTTATTTTAAATCATTTTTAACCAATAACACAATTTGTTTTCTTTCAAAAACAGATATTATGTTCACAGCAATGTCCAAGTGATTCCATATTCTTGATAATTGAAAACAAACTATAACAATCAACATGTTTAAATGTTGGACGTGTTATACTAGGAAGACTAAATTGAAAAGGTTGTGTCATCCACATTTTTATGAAATGAGCTTTTGTTCTTCCTCCAATTAGATGCATCCAAAGGATTGTCGATAAGCAACAAGTAAGAGAGAAAATTCAGAAGTCAGAAGTTATACATCCAAATTAAGCAAAGTACCTGGGAGTCATCAAAAGCTTCATTAAGCTTTGAGTCCCCTTGAATAGTTGCTGGTGAATTTAATTGTTGGGACAAGAAATCTGATTTGTCCATAGGAAAAGCTTCCAAACCCTCAGCAATCCTTGATGTTAGCTGTTCAAGAGGCCTCAAGCACATATTTACAACTCTTCTGTAGGTTTCACCAGTTTCTTCAAAAACAGCAGCTCGACGCCAAGGTTCAACATTGTTCTCTGCAACCATGCATAAATCAAGATAAGCAAGATATTGCAGAAGCGATCTTGGACTGCTCTGCTCCAAAGTTTCAAGGAGAGTTTCACTTGGGTTTGTTTCTGCAGCAGCTGATCCCTGTGGTGGTGCAAATATACACCTCCTTGTATGTACCACCTAAAACATCACAGCAGAAGCTTTACATGATATGTAAAAAGGAAAACAAAAAGAAGACATGTCACAGTACATTCACCAAGATGAAATATAAAGTCAAACTGATAACAAGATGAAAGCATAACTTTAGCAATGAAAATGGAAAGCAATGAAAAGAAGCATGGGGTGGTGATCAACGAATAGTAAAAAGAGGGGATGGAAAGTCTGATCAGGGTCATATACATAAAACAGATCAGTCTAAATAAATTTTGAAAGAGCTAACCTGGAGCAAGTGGTGACTTATTTCCCAGCAGAAAGAAATAGCAAATGTCCCAATGTAAAATTTGATCTGCTGCATAATATATTTTCTCATTGTGTTTGTGTATTTAAACTGATCCGGCAAAAACAGCATCAACAGGCTTGAACAGAAGAATGCCTGAATTGACACCTTTAGAGCTCGTTTAAATGACGATGAAATCCCCATTTTGAAGCTGTAGAAAAGAGGTCGCTGCAGATGTAACCAGTTGAGAGAACAGCCAAACTAAGATAATACATATTATTTAGCAGATGCATCATAAGGAGCACCTTGAGCTAAAGCTTCCAATATTGCAAATTAAAGGGTAAGCATCATCATTGAGAATTTATCATATAATCCTGCAGTTAAGTAATCATCAACTTATTGCTTCCAAATGTTATTGGACCAAAGTGAAGCTAATTATTTTTTCTGTTTTAGTCTATTCATCCTTTTGGATTATTCTTGGAGAGATTTTCTTCTTGGCATTGATTATTAACTTCTTCAACTTATGGCTAATTCTGGAAAGCATGGAGAAAAGACAAGTAATGCACATAAAATAAGTGATATTAAGTAATGGAAGAAGCCTTGCTTTGTGCATGAAGGTGGCGCTATAGAATGTAGTCTTGGGATCAAAATTACAGCTCGAGTATTCTTATTTTAGCCTTCCTTTTCTCTTCTTTTCTTTGTAGCAACACATAAGATAGAACTGGTTAATTGTACCAAAATCATGTTAGCTTAAATGCACTTCTGATAGCTTGTAACAATTTCAACTGAAATCAAGCCAAATATTTGGAACTGAAACTTGAAATTCTTGATGCATTAGTTCCAACTTCTAAATATATAGATGTGCATTAGATATCTAATCTGATATTCCAATAACCTCTCCTCACTACTAAGACCAGATATCAGCTCAGGTCACCGGAACACTCTATCTCCAGAAAGCTATTCTCTTTCCTAGGGAACGTGAGCATCATATGATAAAAGCATATGAAGCATTTCGCACCACAATGAATAAAACTTAGTTCTGCACGGTGAAATGTAGTTTCCTGTACCACCTTAAACCCTACGCTCGCACAAATCATAAAAACTCATATACTGTCATCTAAGTATCAACTCAAGAGTTTCTTCTACCATAACCCCCCCCCCCCCCCCCCCCCCCCCCCCCCGCGACAACCAACCGAAAAAAAAAAAAATCAAGTAACCAATAAGAGTAAGGGAAATGGCAAAAGAAGAAAGAAAGATATATGCTACAAAAACAGATAGATAGTTTCCACGCTCACCTGAATGATTGGAAACTTAAGGATCCACCTTTTCCTGAAAACATAATGCAGGCCATAAACCAATCCAAAGATCGACCCTCTCAGCCCCAACCCGACCAGCCTCAATCCGTACAGCAGCTCCCTCTCCCCGCACACCGCCGCCACAGAGAGAAACCCCGAGACGGCGCAAATCACCAAGAACAGCGCCGATGCCAGGGCCCTCCTGGCGCGGCGGCGAGCATCGGGGGTGGAGGAGGGGTGGGAGAAGCCGCCGACGAGGGAGCAGAGGGAAGCACGGAGGAGGGCGGCCGCGAGCTCGGGGAGGGAGGCCGAGGGGTCGGGGTGGGGGGAGGAGAGGAGGAAGAGGGAGAGGGTGAGGAGGAGGAGGGAGAGGTGGAAGGCGAGGAAGGAGAGGATGGCGAGGGGGGAAGGCCGGTGGAGGAGGAGGAGGAGGGAGGTGGAGAGGTAGACGGTGGTGGAGGCGATGGACTGCCAGATGAGGAACCCTAGCCACCGGTTCTTGACGACGACGTAGGGGGAAGACATGGCGGAGGAGAAGAGGAGAAAGAGAAGGGCCTTGCTTTGGGGGTTTTAGGAATTAGGAGTAGGCGGTAAGCGAGACGGGCTCCATCACAATGTCGTCTCTTGACCAGACGCCGATGCTCTCACCCCGTTTAAATTTTAAAATAAGGCTTGGGGTGCCTGGATGGTCGCTGGCAAGGGTCCCATATATTGAGACTAAGGCTGCAAATGGGTCGGGTCGACCCGTGACCCGACCCGATCCGATCCGCATAGATCCGATCCGATCCGAATTTTAGGACCCGCGGGTCCGGGTCGGGTCCTAAAATTGGACCCGAATCATTTTCTGGGTCGGATCTGGGTTTACCAAACGGACCCGACCCGACCCGAATGGACCCGAAGAGAGAGAGGAAAAGCAAAAGAAAGTTTTTTTTTTTCTTTTTCTTTTTTTTTTTGGCGTGGGTTGTGGTACTGTTAGTCAGTGTGGGAGGATAGCAAGTTAGCAACAAGCATAGGTTCACAGAATCCAAAGGAACGTCGGCCCGTCAGGATTCTCTCTGGATCTATTACACTGTTGAGACCTCTGGTGTCTCGGTAGCTGCCTTTTTTTTTTTCCTTCTGTTTTTTGGTTTTTGTTTCTTTTAACTTTTGAAGGGAGAAAGTGAGGGAACACTGCAACTGAATATGGGTCATGTGCCAGTTTTCTGTAATGGAATTGGATTTTGGAAGAAGGTCTGGGATTTTTTTTGTCCTCGTGAGAGGGGAGCTGGGAGACACCGAGTTCCGTCCAATCAGTCATATAGATAAAAAATAGTGTGATATGAAATTTGGCTTGTAGACCGACTTACTTAGTAAGTCATGGGTCATCTGTTCTGACTGGAGCTCAATTGCAAAGTCTTTCAAGTCATGGGTTACCCAGCACCTCATAATTATGATATGACCAAATTAGATTTACCCAAATTTTTTCCCAAAAGCACAAAAAAATTGGACCCGATCGGACCCGGACCCGACCCGAATCAGACCCGGACCCGACCCAAACCCGACTCGGACCCGACCCGACCCAACCCGATCTTCAACCGGGTCGGGTCCGGGTCCAAAGTTGGGACCCGAACAAAAAACCGGGTCGGATCGGGGTCACCTAGGACCCGACCCGACCCATTTGCACCCCTAATTGAGACTGCGTTGCGACGGTGTCCGCACAACATAGTTTGTTCGGTTGAAAACGTGGTGATTAACCGGTTAATTTTATTTTTTTTAAAGGATGGATATATTATATGATCCTGGAATAAATAAAAAATTCTGAAGGTCAGGAGAAGCAGCAACAGTTGAGTTCCACAGGATTACCACATGCAGTACTATTTACTTCTCTTTAAACCTGTACCACCTTAAAGGAGTGCAGAGTAGTCACCACCGACAATCCAGATCAAAGGATGAGAACCGCTATTGTTGCTGGAAAATAGACCCGGGAGTGACCGCGAACCGAGGAGGAGGAGCTTCTGCTGCAGCGCGGTGGCGGACGACTGTCTCCGGCGGACCTGCAAAAAGTTTTTGGCCGGGGAATCCGGCAAAGGCTCCCGATGCTTAAGTCAGAAAGTGTGGAGTGATTGATTATAACCCTATTTGATTTTGATGAGCTCAAAGCATTTGAGTATATCTTATGTTATACTAATGAATTCAATCTAGTGTTTCAGTCAAATATTTGTAAATTTATGTTCAAGTGTCTCTAGCTTTGGTTCAATACACTTTGGATAAGTAAGGAATTCAATTTGAACCAAAGTCTGAATCTCGAGTCGACTCCGGAAGATTACGAGTCGACTCCAAGCGTATCAGAAGCTCTGGCACAAGCTCGAGTCGACTCCTGCACATTACGAGTCGACTCCGACTGAGAACAGACAGCCGGACAGAAAGATTCATCTCGGAACCTGTCAACGAGTCGACTCCTGAAGAATTTGAGTCGACTCCGATGCTTGCCGAGTCGACTCCAGCATAGTACGAGTCGACTCCATGGAGTAACAGACAGAAAGACAGAGAAGCCATATTGGACTCTGAGAGCCGAGTCGACTCCCGAAGAACTCGAGTCGACTCCGACGGTTGGCAGGTCGACTCCTAAGGAAGCAAGAGTCGACTCCCAAAGAAATGCAAGGCTAAAAGTCAGAGAGCCAACTTCGATGTCTGAGAGCCGAGTCGACTCCCGCAAAGTCCGAGTCGACTCCAAGGCAGTTCAACTCCAAAGACAGAAGACCGATATTTCGTGTCTGAGAGCCGAGTCGACTCCCGCAAAGTCCGAGTCGACTCCGAGACAGATCAAGTTCAAAGACAGAAGACCTGTCTTTCAGGCTCTGAGAGCCGAGTCGACTCCAAGGAAATCCGAGTCGACTCGAGGAAGCAAAACCGAGAGGATGAGTTTTGAAGCCTGAAGATCGAGTCGTCTCCAGAAGGAAAAGTCATCTCCGGACAATTGGCGAGTCGACTCCAGGTTCAGCCGAGTCGACTCCAGAATGGGACGGCACTCGATTTCAAATTTTGAACAGTGGGCGAGTCGTCTCCAGTAAAGCATGAGTCGACTCCAGCAACACTCGAGTCGACTCCTGATCGAGCGAGTCGACTCCGATCCCAACGGGCATTTTGTCAAGAGTTGCAGAATGTGCAGAACGGCCTTGAATCTGTGTCTAACGGCTATTTTTCTTTGGGAATGGCTTAAATAGCCTGAGTGAACAGTAATAGAGTAAGAAAGAGAGACTCCATTCAAAGCTAAAGGGATTTCCACCAACCAAAAGCTCTCTAGAGTGATTACACGAAAAAGAAGGAAGAAGTGCATTGAAGTCGACTCTCCAACTGTCTTCCTCACATTCAAGGCTCTCCTCCTGACAGCAAGTCTACATCAAATTCAAGAGGAGTCAAAGAGTTTGAAAAGCCCCTTCCTCCATCTCCAAAATCAGTTTGAGGGCTTCTTACTCTTCCTTGCTTAAATTGTTTAAATACGCTTTTGAGAAGCTTCCTTTTTGTTTGTATCAAACTATTTGTTACTTACTTGATTCAATCAGGGGATTGAATCAAGGGTGTTAAGGTTTGTTGGTGAGCCAAGGTTAAAACCAACGGTGTAAGGGTTTGATTGTGATCCTGGGAAAACAATCGGGTGGTTCTAGTCGGTGAGCCTGTGAAAACCGACCGAGTTCGTTGTGATCTCGTAAAACAACAAGTTGGGTTGTGAACTTGTAAAACAACCGGCTGTAATCCGAGGGATTATAGTGAACTCCCAAGTGAGGCTTGGGGAGTGGACGTAGGAGCAAGGGTTAGCTCCGAACCACTATAAAATTGCTTGTGTTTGTGATTGTTTCATTGTCTCTTCCTTTCCCTTCATCCACTGCATATAGCAACTAATTAATCCACTCGCAAAAGTTTTAATTAGTTACTCACAAAGTCTTTTAATTGCAATAATTATTTTAAAACCCAATTCACCCCCCCTCTTGGGTTGTCTATCTGGGCAACAAGTGGTATCAGGCCGGAACTCTTTTACCAAAAGAGTAAAAGATGAAAATGACAACCCCATTTGGATCTTCTCATATTGAGGGCCAGTCCACCTCCATTCTTCAATGGATCCGACTACTCATATTGGAAGGCTAGGATGAGAATATTTATCCAAGCACAAGACTATGAGATGTGGACCACCATACTTAATGGACCATACATCCCATCAATTTTTGTAGAGGGTGTTACTATACCCAAACTTGAAAAGGATTGGGATGACAATGATATAAGGAAGGCACAACTAAATGCCAAAGCAATGAATGTGCTTTATTGTGCTTTAGACCGAAATGAATTCAATAGAGTCTCTACTTGCAATTCTGCAAAAGAGATTTGGGATAGACTTGAAGTGACCTACGAGGGCACAAATCAAGTAAAAGAATCTAAAATAAATATATTAGTTTATAAGTATGAATTATTTAAGATGGATTCCAATGAAACTATCACTTGCATGTTTACTAGATTTACTGACATTGTCAATGGCCTAAAAAGCCTTGGCAAAAATTATACTAACAATGACCTTGTCAGGAAGATTCTTCGTTGTTTGCCAAGGTCATGGGAGGCCAAGGTGACGGTAATCCAAGAAGCCAAGGACTTGAACAAGCTTCCACTTGAGGAGCTTCTTGGATCCCTAATGACGCACGAGCTCACAATGAAACAACACAGCGAAGAAGAATCCTCTCATAAGAAAAAGGTAATAGCTCTCAAATCTACTTCTTCTAACAAGGATTTATCTTGCAGTAGCAGCAGTGAAGAAGAAGATCATGAGGGAGATGATGATGAGGCTCTTCTCGTGCGTAAGTTCAGAAAATTCATCAACCGAAAGAAGTCCTTTCATCAAAGGAGAGGTCCCTCAAGTTCCTATTACAAGGATAAAGGTAAGGAAAGGGAAAATGAGGAAATCGGATGCTACGAATGTAAGAAGCCGGGACACTTCAGAGCGGACTGTCCTTTGCTCAAGAAGGCCAGCAAGTACAAGAAAAAGAAAGTTCTCGTCTCCACCCTATCGGACTCCGATTCATCATCATCATCATCGGATGAGGAACAAGAAGAAAAGGCCAACCTATGTTTTATGGCAAACGAAAATGAGGTAACATCTGAAACGCATTTAGATTTTACCTTTGATGAATTGTATGATGCGTTTAATGAATTAATGGATGAATATAAGACAATAAATCTTAAGAATAAAGAGCTAAAACTAACCAATCAATCTCACCTCCATAAATACGATAAATTAGTTAAGGATAAGGATTTTATCATTAAAGAAAATTTAGAACTTAAAACAAGCAAGCAAATGTTAATTCAAAAAACTAATACCTTAATTAAAGATAACGAAAAACTAACCAAGGAAATTTCTGAACTTAAAAAGGATAAACAAACTATTAGAGATAATTTCACAAAAGATTTAAATGCACTAAAAACAGAAAAACAAAAGTTGGCACTAGAACTTGAAAAGTACAAACCTTTTGTAGAAAAGTTTACATATAGTTCTGAAAAATTGGAAATGATACTTAATAGTCAACGAGCTGTGTTCAATAGAGCTGGTTTAGGGTATAAACCTAAAAATAAGCAAAAGCTCCTTAGTAATTTCTTTGTAAAAGCAGGGGAAAGCAAAACTAAGAAAATAACCTATTTTTGCTGTGGAACAATAGGACATAAAGCTAATGTGTGTGATCATAGAAAAGGAAAAGCTAAAGAAAAAATTAAAAGGGTTTGGGTTCCAAAAGGAACCAACCTTACTAACCATGAAGGACCCAAGAAAACTTGGGTACCTAAAATTGTATGATTTCCTTGTGTAGGATGTTAGATGTATGCCCTAGAAGCCAATTTTGGCTGACACATTATTAATTCTAGGACATAATTTGTACTTGACTTTATTATTATTGAATAAATGAAAGGCATCTTTTTCATTCATATTATTATTGTGTCTATGAATCGTCCAAGGAATTAATAAGATGATGATGCATATTCTCAAGAGTTGAGAATTTGAGCCATGTATCATTAGTGATTAATTTCTGAACGCTCCTGATCGATGGATCATCACGAGGACGGTGATCGATCCGATGAGATCAGTGCACAGATTACTTTCCTTATGGATGGACGAGACTCGAGTCCACAGTGTGGCGACACTGAAGTAATAGTGCAGGTGCTTATTAAGAACAAGGATACTGAGCGTGACCAATACAAGAAGTCACTTGGATGTCTATCCACTCGTCAGTGACTTGCTTGATGTTGCAGTAGTGTGACTGGTCCTTTGACCTGCGGTGCTTCGGCTACTCACAGTGAGGTTATTGTAGTTTGTGTTAGATGTATGCCCTAGAAGCCAATCTGGCTGACACATTGTTATTTCTAGGGACATAATTTTGTACTTGACCATTTATTATTGAATAAATAAAAGGCATCTTTTCATTCATACTATTTATGTGTCTATGAATCGTCCAAGAAATTAATAAGATGATGATACATATTCTCAAGAGTTGAGAATTTGAGCCATGTATCATTGGTGATTAATTTCTAAATGCTCCTGATCAATGGATCATCACGAGGACGGTGATCGATCCGATCAGTGCACAGATCACTTTCCTTCTGGATGGACGAGACTTGAGTCCACAGTGTAGGGACACTGAAGTGATAGTGCAGGTGCTTGTTAGAGAACAAGGGTACTGAGCGTGACCAAGACAAGAAGTCACTTGGATGTCTATCCACTCGTCAGTGACTTGCTTGATGTTGCAGTAGTGTGACTGGTCCTTTGACCTGCGGTGCTTCGGCTACTCACAGTGAGGTTATTGTAGTTTGACTGCACACATACATGGTCTCTAGCCATATAGGTCCATGCAGTGTAGATTGGCTGCAGTAGGTTCACTGTAGGAGTAGGGTATGCACCTACAAGGAATCTATCGACCTTGATAGAAGAGGAGTGATCCTATGTGATTTGTTAGACTGAGTTCTAAGACCTTGGCCAGGGCAGTAATATAAAGTGGAGAAAGAGTTTTCCACTATCGAACTCGAGTCGAATAAATCTTGACATATGACAGACGATGGGGTTTGACGAGTTGTCCATGACCTCCGTCCTGTAGGGATCCATGATAGTAGGACTGTATCACACGTTAACTGCACCTAGAGGTTCATCATTCCATTCTGCTGGGTAGCCACTACATGCTGCTAGGTGTCACTGGTGGATGGTGGGACTCACAGGGATTATCTCGATGATCGATAAACCCTAATGAGTTGAGTTGGAATCGTTCCAACCCATTGAAAGGAGTTTTCAATGATATAGTGATAGAGATCACAATATATCTCACTACCAGTCAGAATAGAACCTATGGGGTCACACACACTAGAAGTATTGACCGATCCGATGGTTGAAAAGTGATTATGAATCACGTGTAATCAATTCGATTGATAAGAAGTTGAAGAAGGAAAGGGAATTAATTAATTGGACTTGAAACAAGAGTCCTACTTCGAGTAGGATTTCTAAAGTCCTAATTAGATTAGGACTGGGAATCCTAGTTGGAGTAGGACTAGGATTCCTACTTGGAATAGGATTCCTGCAATCCTAATGAGATTAGGAGTTTTGAATCAAAATTGGATTCCTACTTGGGTAGGATTCCTAGAGTCCTAATCGGATTAGGACTTCGGATTCAAATAGAGTCCTAATTGGATTAGGACTAAAATTAAATATGTCCTAATTTGGATTAGGGTTTCTTAAGTCACAATTAATTATTAATCTAATGAATCAATAAGACTCCTAATTGGATTAGGATTGAAGAGTTCAATTGAGTCAAAATTGATTTAAGTTCTAATTGGATTAGGACTTACCTAAATTGGATCCAAATTGGTTCACCCTTGGGCTAAGCCTAATTGGATTGGGGCTTGACCACATTAGGGCATTCCAATCCCTACCTAATATGGATTAGGGTTTACTATGAGGAAGGGGATAAGCCCCTCCCCTTTCCACGTGGAGAAGGGAGAAGAGACGGCGCCCCCTCTTAGGAAAGACATCAAGAGCTCCTAAATGTTAGGAGCTCCACATGTCCATAAAAAGGGACTTGTGGGCGGCACCTAGGGCATAGAAGAAGTCCTCTTCCTCCTTGCCGTACGCCTCCCTCTCCTCTCCTCTTGGTTCAGCCGCAAGCAAGGAAGATAAAAGCCAAAGGTGTTGGCGGCATCCTCTTCCTCCCTTCTTCCTTCCAACGCAAGGAAAAGAAAGAAGGCTGCGTGGGGATTCTTCTTCTTCCTCTTCTTCATCCTTCTTCTTCCTCCTCTCAAGTGCATTCAAGAGTTGAAAGAAAGAGAGGAGATCAACCATCAAAAGTCATCTCTGCAAGGGAGCTAGCACCCCGGTGAGATAGAGAGCTTGGATCGATTCGTGCTTCGTGTGGATACCCGTAGAGGCCGGGCACTTGAACGGCTTCAAGCGAACCTTCATCCTAGACCACGAACTTCAGTTTGCGGTGATCATCTACCCGCACAAGGTGAAGATCTGATCTTCTAATGTATTTAAAAGTTTTTAATTCTTATCTAACTACGAACGGTTCATGAAACAACGTTCATGCGATGAACGTCGATCCCGCTTATGCCGATTCCGCTGCCATCTGAATTTTTTTTTGAAATATCAGCGGCATGGGCGGGTTCCCAACAGTTTGACTGCACACATACATAGTCTCTAGCCATATGGGTCCATGCAGTGTAGATTGGCTGCAGTAAGTTTACTGTAGGAGTAGGGTATGCACCTATAAGGAATCTATCGACCTTGATAGATAAGGAGAGATCCTATGTGATTTATAAGACTGAGTTCGTAAGACCTCGGCCGGGGCAGTATGCACAGCGGAGAAAGAGTTTTCCACTCTCGAACTTAAGTCGAATAAATCTTCACATATGACAGACGATGGGGTTTGACGAGTTGTCCATGACCTCCGTCCTGTAGGGATCCACGATAGTAGGACTGTATCACATGATAACTGCACCTAGAGGTTCATCATTCTATTCTACTGGGTAGCCACTACATGCTGCTAGGTGTCACTGGGGGATGGTGGGACTCACAGGGATTATCTCGATGATCGATAAACCCTAATGAGTAGAGTTGGAATCGTTCCAATCCATTGAAAGGAGTTTTCAATGATATTATGATAGAGATCATAATATATCTCACTACCAGTCAGAGTAGAACCTATGGAGTCACACACACTAGAAGTATTGACCGATCCGATGGTTGAATCGTGATTAGGAATCACAAGTAATCAATTCGATTGATATTCAGTTGAAGAAGGAACAAAGGGAATTAATTAATTGGACTTGAAACAAGAGTCCTACTTCGAGTAGGATTCCTAGAGTCCTAATTGGATTAGGACTGGGAATCCTAGTTGGAGTAGGACTGGGATTCCTACTTGGAATAGGATTCCTACAATCCTAATGAGATTAGGAGTTTTGAATTAAAATCGGATTCCTACTTGGAGTAGGATTCCTAGAGTCCTAATCAGATTAGGACTTCGGATTCAAATAGAGTCCTAATTGGATTAGGACTAAAATTAAATATGTCCTAATTTGGATTAGAGTTTCTTAAGTCACAATTAATTATTAATCTAATGAATCAATAAGACTCCTAATTGGATTAGGATTGAAGAGTTCAATTGAGTCAAAATTGATTTAAGTTCTAATTGGATTAGGACTTACCTAGATTGGATCCAAATTGGTTCACCCTTGGGCTAAGCCTAATTGGATTAGGGCTTGACCACATTAGGGCATTCCAAACCCTACTTAATGTGGATTAGGGTTTACCATGAGGAGGGGCGTACGCCCCTCCCATTTCCATGTGGTGAGGGATGAAGAGAGGGGGCCGGCGCCCCCTCTTAGGAAATAACTCTAGGGCTCCTAAATTGTAGGAGCCCTAGATGGGTTTAAAAGAG
Organism: Phoenix dactylifera; assembly: GCF_009389715.1. Taxonomy (NCBI): domain Eukaryota; kingdom Viridiplantae; phylum Streptophyta; class Magnoliopsida; order Arecales; family Arecaceae; genus Phoenix; species Phoenix dactylifera. The sequence goes on from NW_024068710.1 coordinate 70,208, forward strand.
GAACAAGGGCCGGCGCCCTAAGGTGCTTCCTCTCCTCTCTTCAGCCGTCATCACCCCCTCTCCTCTCCTCTTGGTTCAGCCGCAAGCAAGGAAGAACAAGTCCAAGGTGTTGGCGGCATCCTCTTCCTCCCTTCTTCCTTCCAACGCAGGGAAAAGAAAGAAGGCTGCAGGGGCTGTGTTCTTCTTCCTTGGTTGCTTCTTCTTCTTCCTCCTCTCAAGCACAATCAAGGGTTGATTGAAAGAGAGGAGATCAGCCATCAAAATATATCTCTGCAAGAGAGCTAGCACCCCGGGGAGATTAGAGCGATTGGATCGGTCCTCTGCTTCGTGTGGATACCCGTAGAGGCCGAGCACTTGAACGGCTTCAAGCGAACCTTCATCCTAAACCACGAACTTCAGTTTGCGGTGATCATCTACCCGCACAAGGTGAAGATATGATCTTCCTAATTAGATTAAAAGTTTTTAATTCTTATCTATCTACGAACGGTTTTTGAAACACGTTCATGCGATGAACGTCGATCCCGCTTATGCCGATTCCGCTGCCATCTGATTTTGTTTTGAAATATCAGCGGCATGGGCGGGTTCTAACAGTGGTATCAGAGCTTAGGCTTCGTAGATTAAGGTAAGAATTAATTATCTAAAGGCATATTAGATCTGAAAATTGAAGGATTATGCGTGCTGAAAATTTCTGCATGCAGATTTTTCAGGGTTGCTGAATTTTTGCATGCTGATTTTTATGTGATAAGATGATGATTCTAATTGCATTGATATGAGATTACAAAGTTTAGAATCATGATTAGCATGATCAGCAACCTATGTCATAACATAATCAATTAATTCTCAGATCTGAAAATTATAATTGTTGCATATGGTGATGATCATAGGATTCAAACCCTTTTGGTATTAAATGTAAAGACCTGCGATGTGATCTGCAATGTCATGTAATTTTTCAGATGCTTGCATGCATCTTATTTAATGTTTTGAGAGGCCTGCGTGCCTCCTAAAAGGGAGATGTAATTTATTTTTGTTTTTATTTTATATCTGGTTGTATTTCTGTGATGTGATGTACGTCAACGATCAAGTCGAAGATAATGCATGAGATGAGCAGGGGTCTAAGCGGTTGATGGCGATTGGATCAAGAGTTGGTCAAGGATCGAATCAAGGAGGCTTGGAACCAATTCAAGAGTTGAAGACCAGTTGATCGATTGACGTGCATGTGCTTGTAATACGACCTAACTAGAATCCATGATCATCACCTATTTAAAGTTTAGCTTTAATTATTGCTGCGATTATAACTGCCTGCAATGTGCCGTTTGCATGTGATGTGAATGAGAGTCGGGTAGATAGGTTTACATGTGATGTAGCAAACCCAATTGAGACCTAAATTAAAACCTCCTCAATCAAGTCGAGAGTGAACCGACATGAGCAAGTCATATTAGATTAATTGATCTAATTGGTGTCTAGGAAAGCATGAAAGGTGGTTACTTAACTAGGACCTTACTCTCTGAGTAAGGGGACCCTCCCACCTGCTTACCTGGCCAATTGTTCGATTACCTCTTATGAAGAGCTCAAGTTGCAAACACTAAGACCTGATTAACCAATATTAAGTCAATAGGTCTTTCACTGTAGTAGAGCTGCTAAGGTCTTTCTGATGTTGATTTGTCTCGGCTGGACACAGTGGGCAAGTTGCATCGGGGGGCTGGACCTCTCTATAGACATGAGATGTTGTAGGGTAAAGGTAGGGTTGGGCACCAATAACTGTTAGGTGAGGACCCAATGACGACTTTATTCCTACGGTTATGCGGTGGGTCTGACTTAACTAAGAAATGGGACCAATAACTGTTAGGTGAGGTTTTCATGGCTTAGAGACCAAGTTACACTGCAACATGCTTGAGAAGCATTGTACAAGAGTTGTACATTCATCAATCTATGTGTCACCAATAACTGTTAGGTGAGGTGGCATGTAAATCGGTGGGACCGCAGTACCCACTAGAAATCCTAGTCGTGTGGGATTTCCGTTTCCCTACCAGGGGAGTGTGAGGGATTCGAGAAAATAGTGGGAGTTACATTTGTTCTAAAAGACCTTAGAACAGATTAATGATCAAGTACAAAAGTCTAACTAGAATCTTTACTCTCTGCAGATACAATGTCAGCTTCAAACCCTTTGACCCATATTCTTGAGACCAACCGACTGACCGGAACCAATTACAAGGACTGGCTTAGAAACCTCAAAATTGTTTTGGACTGTGAGAAAATAGGCTACATACTCGATTCAGATAGCCCCACACTACCAACACGTCCTACTGATGTTCAGCGACAGATGCATCAAAAATGGATGGATGATGACATTAGAGTTAAATGCTATATGATGGCATCCATGTCAAATGAACTCCAATGCCAGCATGAAAATATGAAGACTGCTAGGGACATACTGGCACACCTGCAAGAGTTGTATGGTGAGCAGAGTCGCACAGCTCGTTTTGAAGTGTCCAAGAGGCTCTTCAAGACAAACATGCGCGAAGGGCAGTCTGTCCATGATCACGGTCTGACTATAATCAAGGACCTAGAGGAGCTTGAGAAGCTCGGAATGAACATGCACAAGGAATTGCAAGTGGATTTGATCCTACAGTCACTTTCTGATTCATTTGGTCAGTTTATAGTAAACTACCACATGAATAAGATTGAATGCACTAAGACTGAACTGATAAACATGTTGGTAACTACTGAGGGAGCCTTGAAAGGTTCAAGGGGCAATGTCCTTGCTGCTGAGTTGACTTCTGGTTCCAAGAGAAAGTCTACTTGGAAGAAAAAGAAGCCTGCTAAGAAGTAGAAGAAAGACAAGAAGCCAAAGAAGGAAGTTCAAAAGAAAAAGGCTAACGACAAAGGAAAATGTTTCCACTGCAATGTCGACGGCCACTGGAAGAGAAACTGTCCTTCATACCTCGAGAGCCTGAAGAACAAGAAAGGTGACACACCTTCAGAAGGTATAGACTTGCTCATAATTGAAACTAATCTAACGGTTTCTTCTACTTCTAGTTGGGTTATAGATTTTGGTTCTAGTGCTCATTTGTGCACTACCATGCAGGGTCTAAAGAAAAGTAGAAGGCTGGCGGAAGGTGCGGTAACCCTTCGGGTTGGCAACGGGGCAAAAGTTGCTGCTGTGGCTGTGGGCACCTACCATCTGCGACTACCGTCTGGTTTTAGTTTGTTGCTTAGAGACTGCTATTATGTACCTGCTGCTAGCAGAAATTTGATTTCTGTTTCATGTCTAGCACAGGAAGGTCATGTTTTTACTTTTGACAAAGACTGCTGTTCTATTTATTTCAAAAATAAAATAGTTGCACGTGGTTTTATGATTGACAGTCTCTATCATTTACATATGGACGTATCTGTGAATGTTACCCGAGCAAGAAGTGAGTGCCAAAGAATCCAAGAGATCTAGGGATGGGATAAACCAAAAATATTTGTGGCACCTCAGACTTGGCCATATTGGAGAGGATAGGATGAACAAAATGGATAAAGATGGGCTTCTCGGCTCATTGACTTCTGTGGAGTGATTGATTAAAACCCTATTTGATTTTGATGAGCTCAAAGCATTTGAGTATATCTTTTGTTTACTAATGAATTCAATCGAGTGTTTCAGTGAAAATCTTGTCTAAGTGTTTCTAGATTTGGTTCAAGATATTTTGGATAAGTTAAGAAGTCAGTTTGAACCAATGTCTGAGACTCGAGTCGACTCCGGGATAGTACGAGTCGACTCCAAGCGTATCAGAAGCACTGGCACGGGCTCGAGTCGACTCTGGAACATTACGAGTCGACTCCGACTGAGAGCAGACAGATGAACAGAAAGACGCAATTCAAAACCTGTCAGCGAGTCGACTCCTGAAGTGCGCGAGTCGACTCCGATGCTTACCGAGTCGACTCCGGAGTAGTTTGAGTCGACTCCAGGGAGTTACAGACAGAAAAGTCAGAGAGCAATTTTCGACCCTGAGAGCCGAGTCGACTCCTGAGGAATGCGAGTCGACTCCGATGGTTGGCAGGTCGACTCCAAAGAAAGCGAGAGTCGACTCTCAGTTGTATTCAAGGCAAAAGTCAGAGAGCAGTTTTCGGACACTGAGATTCGAGTCGACTCCCGCAATGCCCGAGTCGACTCCGAGACAGCGCGACCCCAAAAAGACAGAAGACCAGATTGTTGTCTCTGAGAGCCGAGTCGACTCCAAGACAGCTCGAGTCGACTCCAAGGCAGCGCTACACCAAAAAGGCAGAAGACTGTATTTCGGAAACTGAGAGCCGAGTCGACTCCGGAACAGTTCGAGTCGACTCCAAGACTGGACGAGCCAAAAGACAGAAGATCGGGAGTTCGGGCTCTGAGCGCCGAGTCGACTCCCAGGATTGTCGAGTCGACTCGAGTGAGCCAAATTGAAGAACAGCTCTATGGATTCCATGGGATGAGCCGACTCCGAAAATGCCAAGTCAGCTCCAGATGTTGGCGAGTCGACTCCGGGTTAAGTCGAGTCGACTCCCAGTCGAGGAGGTCACTTTAATTCAAATCCGGAACAGTTGCCGAGCCGACTCCAGAAAAGCATGAGTCGACTCCCGCTACAGCCGAGTCGACTCCAGATCGCGCGAGTCGACTCCGACCCCAACGGACACATTGTCAGGATGTGCAGAGTGTGCAGAACGGGCAGAAAAAGGTGTCTAACGGCTAGTTTCCGTGGGGGATGGCTTAAATAGCCACAGAGGACTGTAGCAAGGTAGAGAAGCACCATTCCACTCAAAGAAATCAAGCATCCTTTCTCTGCAAACTGGTTTTCAACGGAAAAGAAGGAAGAGCGCCATTAACTCCATCCAACTACCTCTTTCCAGCATTTAAAGAAGTCTCCTCCTGCCTTCAAGTCTTCCAGAATTTCAAGAGGAGACCCAAAGTTCAAGAAGCCCTTCTCTTCTCCAACTTAAACGTGTTTGAGGGCTCTTAACTTTACTCTTATTAATATCGCTGTATATCTGCTTTTTAGAAGCTCTGGTTTTCTGTTTGTCCTTGTTCTTTCCATCTTGTCTTTGGCTTGATTCAATCAGGAGATTGAATCAAGGGTGTATAGGTTTGTTGGTGAGCCTAGGTTGAAACCAACGGTGTAAGGGTTCGATTGTGATCCCGGAAAAACAATCGGGGTGGTTTTAGTCGGTAAGCCTGGGAAAACCGACCGAGTTCGTTGTGAGCTCGTAAAACAACAAGTTTGGTTGTGAGCTTGTAAAACAACCGGCTGTAATCCGAGGGGTTATAGTGAATTCTCAAGTGAGACTTGGGGAGTGGACGTAGGAGCAAGGGTTAGCTCCGAACCACTATAAAAACATTGTGTTTGTGATTGTTTGTGTCTCTTTCTCTTACTCTCATTTCACTCACAGCACATAGCAACTAATTAATCATCTAGTAAAAGTATTAATTAGTCATCCACAAATATTTTAATTGCAAAATTATTTAAAACCCAATTCACCCCCCCTCTTGGGTTGTCTATCTGGGCAACAAGTGGTATCAGAGCCTAAACTCTTCTACCCTAAGAGTAAAAGATCAAAATGACAACCCCATTTGGATCTTCCCACATTGAGGGTCAGTCCACCCAAAGACCCCCATTCTTTAATGGATCCGACTACTCATATTGGAAGGCTAGGATGAGAATATTTATCCAAGCCCAAGACTATGAGATGTGGACCATTATATTGAATGGACCATACATCCCATCCATCTATGTAGAGGGTGTCACTGTACCCAAACTTGAAAAGGATTGGGATGACCATGACATGAGGAAGGCACAACTCAATGCCAAAGCAATGAATGTGCTTTACTGTGCATTAGATAGGAATGAATTCAATAGGGTCTCTACTTGCAATTCTGCAAAAGAGATTTGGGATAGACTTGAAGTGACCCATGAGGGCACGAATCAAGTCAAAGAATCCAAAATAAATATATTGGTTCATAAGTATGAACTATTTAAGATGGATTCTAATGAAACAATCACTTGCATGTTCACTAGGTTTACTGACATTGTCAATGGCCTAAAAAGTCTTGGCAAAAACTATACTAACAGTGATCTTGTCAGGAAGATTCTTCGCTGTCTACCAAGGTCATGGGAAGCCAAAGTGACGGCAATCCAAGAAGCAAAGAATTTGAACAAGCTTTCTCTTGAGGAGCTTCTTGGATCCCTAATGACTCACGAGCTAACAATGAAGCAACACAACGAAGAAGAGTCCTCCCATAAGAAAAAGGTAATAGCTCTCAAATCTACATCATCTAACAAAGACTTGTCTTGCCAGTAGCAGCAGTGAAGAAGAAGATCATGAGGGAGATGATGATGAGGCTCTTCTCGTGCGCAGTTCAGAAAATTCATCAACCAAAAGAAGTCCTTTCATCAAAGGAGAGGCCCCTCAAATTCCTATCGCAAGGATAAAGGTAAGGAAAGGAAAAATGAGGGGATTGGATGTTATGAGTGCAAGAAGCCGGGGCACATCAGAGCTGAGTGTCCTTTACTAAAGAAGGGGAGCAAGTACAAGAAGAAGAAAGTCCTTGTCTCCACCCTATCGGATTCCGACGCATCATCATCATCATCGGATGAGGAACAAGAAGAAAAGGCCAATTTCTGCTTCATGGCCAATGAAAATGAAGGTAACATCCGAAACGCATCTAGATTTTACCTTTGATGAACTGTATGATGCATTTAATGAATTAATGATTGAATATAAGGCTATAAATCTTAAGAATAAAGATCTAAAGCTAGCTAATCAATCTTACCTACATAAATACGATAAATTAGTTAAGGATAAGGACCTTATCACCAAAGAAAATTTAGAACTTAAGACAAGCAACCAACTCTTAATTCAAAAAACTAATACCTTGAGTAAAGATAATGAAAAACTAACTAAGAAAATTTCAGAATTTAAAAATAATAAACAAATCTTAAACGAGAATCTCACAAAAGACTTGAACATTCTAAAAACGGAAAAACAAACACTAACTAAAGAACTTGAAAAATACAAACCTTTGGTTGAAAAATTTACATATAGTTCAGAAAAATTGAATATGATACTTAATAGTCAACGAGCTGTATTCAATAGAGCGGGTTTAGGGTATAAACCTAAAAATAAGCAAAAACTTCTTAGTAACTTCTTTGTTAAAGCAGGGGAAAGTAAAAACTAAGAAAATAACCTGTTTTTGTTGTGGAACTTTAGGACATAAAGCAAATGTATGTGACTATAGGAAAGGAAAAACTAAAAGAAAAATTAAAAGAAAAATTAAAAAGAATTTGGGTTCCAAAAGGAACCAACAATACTAACCATGAAGGACCCAAGAAAACTTGGGTACCTAAAACTATATGATTTGCTTGTGTAGGAGTGTCTTGCAGCCAAGGTCGACAAGAATTGTTGGTACTTGGATAGTGGCTGCTCAAGACACATGACGGGTGACAAGGATCAATTCTTCACCCTTGAAGCTAAGAAGGGAGGTGCTGTGACTTTTGGAGACAATAACCAAGGTCACATCATTGGTATAGGTAAAGTACAAATTACTCCTTCAACCTTTATTGATAATGTTCGATATGTTGATGGTCTTAAGCATAATTTACTTAGCATTAGTCAATTGTGTGATAGAGGTTATGAAGTTATGTTCAAACCATCACTATGCATAATAACAAACTCAAATGACAATAGTTTAGTGTTTAAAAGAATAAGACGTGGGAATGTGTATGTTGTAGACCTTGAGGATCTTGCCAAACATAACCCATGTCTAGTGGTTAATGAAACTAAGGATAATGATGCTAGTTGGTTATGGCACCGCAAGTTAGGTCATGCAAGCATGGACACAATATCTAAACTAGTTAAGAGAGATTCCGTGATAGGTTTGCCAAAACTAAAATTTGAAAAGAATAAAATATGTGAAGCATGTCAATTTGGCAAACAATCAAGGAACTCCTTTAAATCTATAAATTGTGTCTCTACCTCTAGACCTCTAGAACTACTACACATGGATCTATTCGGACCAACTAGAACCACAAGTCTAGGTGGAAATAAATATGGTCTAGTTATTGTAGATGATTATTCTAGATACACTTGGGTCATGTTCTTAGCTCATAAGGATCAAGCATTTTCAGTTTTCAAGAAATTTCATAAAGAAGAAACCAATGCTAGAGATACTTCAGTCATAGCAATTAGAAGTGACCATGGAACCGAATTTGAAAATCAGTTATTTGATGAGTTCTGTAGTAAAAAGGGGATAACTCATAATTTCTCTGCACCTAGGACACCACAACAAAATGGAGTCGTGGAGAGGAAAAATAGAACTCTAGAGGAAATGGCTAGAACTATGTTGTGTGAAAGTAACCTCCCTAAGTACTTTTGGGGAGAAGCCATCAATACTTCATGTCATATATTAAATAGAGTTTTATTGAGACCCATTATAAAGAAAACACCTTATGAACTTTGGAAAAACAGAAAACCAAAGGTAAACTACTTTCATGTTTTGGATGTAGGTGTTTTGTTCATAATAATGGGAAAGATAATCTAGGAAAATTTGATTCTAAATCTGATGAGGGTATATTCTTGGGGTACTCCACAACTAGTAAAGCCTATAGAGTCTTTAATAAAAGAACCCTAGTTATAGAAGAATCCATACATGTTGTTTTTGATGATTCTAGTGATATCTCTTCTAGTAAGAAAGTTAATCTTGATGATGATGGCTGAAATTCTTGAAGAAAAGATAGATGAGATGACATTACAAGATGATAATCAAAAATTAATTGGAAATGCATCATCAAGCCAAGAGGCTATTGTGGATCATGGGCTGACTAAGGCTTGGAGGTTTGCTCACGGGCATCCTAAGGAATTAATTCAAGATGATCCATCTCAACCTGTTAGGACTAGAGCATCCCTTAGGAACTTAAATAATCATCTAGCCTTTGTCTCACATTTTGAGCCCAAACACATAGAAGAAGCTGAAAAAGATGTAAATTGGATAAATGCAATGCAAGAAGAATTAAACCAATTTACTAGAAACAAGGTATGGAATCTAGTTGAACGACCTTCTGAATATTCAATTATAGGTACCAAATGGATCTATAAAAATAAACTTGATGAAAATGGAATTGTAATAAGAAATAAGGCTAGACTAGTAGCAAAGGGTTATAATCAAGAAGAAGGTATAGATTTTGATGAAATCTTTGCTCCTGTAGCTAGACTTGAGGCAATTAGACTTTTACTAGCATTTGCATGCTCTAAGGACTTCAAATTATTTCAAATGGATGTAAAAAGTGCATTTTTAAATGGGTATATTAATGAGGAGGTATATGTAGAACAACCTCCTGATTTTGAAAATCATCAATACCCTAATCATGTATATAAATTGAACAAAAGCACTTTATGGTTTGAAACAAGCACCTAGAGCATGGTATGAAAGACTTAGCAAATTTCTACTAGATCATGAATTCTCTAGGGGAAATGTAGATACAACACTATTTTTGAAGAAGGAAAACAAAGATATGTTATTAGTGCAGATTTACGTTGATGATATTATTTTCGGTGCTACTAACAATCGTCTCTGCGAAGAATTTGCTGACTTGATGCAGAGTGAGTTTGAGATGAGCATGATGGGGAGAGCTGAACTATTTCCTCGGGCTTCAAATCAAACAATCAAAAGAGGGGATCTTCATCAATCAAGCTAAATACATCAAGGAGATGCTTAAGAAGTTTGATATGGAGGGAAACAAGTCAATCAGCACCCCCATGAGCACATCATGCAAGTTTAGACCAAGATGAATCAGGTAAATCTGTAGATCAAAAGTTATATAGAGGTATGATAGGATCTTTATTGTATCTCACTGCAAGTAGACCTGATATCATATTTAGTGTTTGCATGTGTGCTAGATATCAGTCTAATCCTAAGGAATCTCATCTAATTGCAGTCAAGAGAATCTTTAAATACCTAATAGGAACAAAAAATATAGGTCTATGGTATTCTAAAGAATCTAGCCTGAACTTAATAGGATACACAGATTCAGACTTTGCTGGATGTAAACTTGATAGAAAAAAGCACCAGCGGGTCATGTCAATTCCTAAGAGAAAATTTAATCTCATGGTTTAGCAAGAAACAAAATTCGGTTGCATTATCTACTGCTGAAGCTGAATATGTTGCAGCCGGGAGTTGTTGTGCTCAAATCTTGTGGATCAAACAACAATTGGAAGATTATGGCATTAAACAGGATAAAATTCCAATTAATTGTGATAATACAAGTGCCATTAATCTAACTAAAAATCCAATTCAGCATTCAAGAACTAAACATATTGAGATAAGACATCACTTCATAAGAGATCATGTACTGAATGGTGATGTGACACTTCAATTTGTTTTGCACTGATGATCAATTAGCTGATATTTTTTACAAAACCTTTAAGTGAAGAGAGATTTAGTGTGCTTAGGAGGGGATTAGGAGTGATTGATCCATCCTAGTGGTATTTTCCACTAGTTCATTGATTTTGATGATTAGATTGTGGTTAATATAGAGTTTCTTTTCAATGATCATCAAATCAGATCATAACTTAGTGTTTTTCCCTCATTCGGCATGAACATAGCATGATTTTAGGTGCGTGCCAGAGTTCGAGACGACTCGAGTAAGTTTCAGAGTCGGCTCGTAAGGGGGAGTCGACTCGCACATTTACGGGAGTCGACTCGAGATCGATGGCTGCAGAGGAGGAGTCGACTCGCATACAGTCGGGAGTTCGACTCGAGGTCAATAGGCGCATAAGGAGAGTCGACTCGCGCATATTTTGGAGTCGACTCGAGGTCGAGTCGACTCGAGACTTACAGGAGTCGACTCGCAGTCGGGATCCGACTTTTTAACCCCTAATCCAAGCGTTTATTCAACACTTCTATTCACCGCCGCCACTGTTCACAAACCCTAGAGCCGACTCCTAGATCGGTCTCCGGCCGCCCTTAGGGTTTTTTCCCGTCGACCTTCCTCCATTCATTAGCGTCTTACCCCATTCTAGGTCGACCATTGCCTCGTAAAGCCGTTGTCCCAAGCCGGAAGAGGTCCCAACCCGCGACGGTGCCGAGAGACGTTCCAAGGCTCGGAACGATCCCGCGAGGCCACAACCTCCGGTTCGTTCCCCGCCGAGGGAGGTTCCCTCGAGGACCGTGCGCCGGGAAGGCGGTCTCCACCGGGAGATACGTCGATTTTGACTATCTCTCCCGGGAGGGCTTTACCATAGGAGAGAGATTGCGGGCCCAGGGTTTAGAGTATTTTTGTTCCTTAGATCTCTCCACATACCCTGGCCTAGTTAGAGAGTTTTATGGTACTGTCCATAAGGGGCAATGGGGGAATAGAGGGAACCGTAGCCGGTGTCCCATTGTTTATTTCCGAGGATTTTATAGCCCAAATCCTCCACCTTCCACAAGTAGGGGTAGCTAACCCCACACACCCCGAAGATAGGACTGAGGCCCTTACGGCCATTCTAGGCATCCACCTCAGTCCCCTTTAGATGAGGTGTCCGCCAGCTCACTTTCAGTTGAGATGCGGCTCCTCTTGAGCATCATTTCTCGGTCTTTGTTCCCTAAGACCGGCCGGTTCGATTTTGTGTCTGAGAGGGACCTAGCTCTCATGTACTACATTCTCCAGGACACCCCTATAAACTTTCCAAAATGATCTATAGATATCTGTGTGAATCACTAGATAGACCTAGGTCACCCTCCCCTATGGCATGCTATACACCCCTCATTTTTAGGGAGGCCGAGATTCCTATTCCTGAGGGGAACCCTCTCGCGCATTGCAATGGAACAGATCGCATTGCGTCGGGAACCCTACACAGGATGGGGTTTCGTAAGGTCGAGGGAACTTGGGTTAGAAAATCCTCTACTTCCACACATACTACCAGACATTCCCCTAGTCCTGACCCAGATTCAGATTATCCTACCTTTCCCTCCACTTCAGTACCCTCCACTTCAGCCGGACCCTCCTCCTCCGCTCCACCCACTCAGCTGATGGAGGTCCGGATCTCTCCTGTGCAGCTCCGGGAGTTGCGACAGGATATCGTGAGGGATCTTCGGGACGACCTGCTTAGGGAGCTCCAGGTCCAGTGACTGCTCCCTCTCCTGCACCCTCTTCTGCATTGGTTCCTTCCCTGTCAGCCGTAACCGAGATGACGGCCCATGTGCGGGAAGAAATCTACAATGTCAGGAGCCTGCTACAAGCCCAGTTCTCTAGCATGAGCGATGTCACGAGCACCACTCGGAAGATGCGCGATGACATCCGACATGACATGGGCACCACTAGTCAGAGGGCAGAGCGCTTGGCGAATGTGCTCATCGCCAAGCTGGACACACTTCAGCAGTTGGTGACCGAGCTCGATACGACACACAGCAGGGCCACCTCTGCCATTATCCGACAGTTAGAGCACGTCACCAATGCGGTCACCCTACTCGCGGAACGAATGCCCCGGGGAGCCGCATCCTCCTCGAGGAAGCCTTAGATCTTTTTGTATTTTGACATGTATTTTCTGCTTTACTTATTGTATTCACAAATGTATTTACATATACATTAATACAATGAGTAGACATATTCTCTTCAATTTTGTGCAATTTGATCTCTAATTGCTTGCGTGTTCTACTCACTTCCTTTTTGATACAATGACAAAAAGGGGGAGAAATATGTAATAGATATGTAAAAGGAATCAATGAAAATCAATAAAAAAAAACTTTTAAAACACACAATAATTTGTTCTAAGTGGATTTGATACCTCGAGGCTCATTATCTCTCTGTTGGGGCTCCTAATGGAGTAATCTCCAGAATCTATTCAAGGGACATTCGGAGATTAGTTGAATCCTACTCAAGAACAAATTGACAGATTTTCCCTCTAAAAACCAAAAATTTAAGTTCAAAAAACTTCAATGCATTAAAAGAAAATTCAGAGAATCAAAACAAAGTTGAATGCATATGTTGAGGGGGAGAATCTGAATTTTTAAGAAAGCCAAATCATTAAATATATATAAGCCAAACAATTGAGTGCATGACATGAAGGCTTATATAATTCCAAATGAAAGGGGGAGCTTTAACTCCAAAATTTATTGTTTCACACCTTTCAAGTTTGGATAAATTAAATAACCAGACACTTGAATTCATTTATAGATTTTATTTCTTGTTTATTGAGCAATTCACTTTACATATACTCAATGTTTTGTCATCATCAAAAAGGGAGAGATTGTGGAGTGATTGATTAAAACCCTATTTGATTTTGATGAGCTCAAAGCATTTGAGTATATCTTTTGTTTACTAATGAATTCAATCGAGTGTTTCAGTGAAAATCTTGTCTAAGTGTTTCTAGATTTGGTTCAAGATATTTTGGATAAGTTAAGAAGTCAGTTTGAACCAATGTCTGAGACTCGAGTCGACTCCGAGATAGTACGAGTCGACTCCAAGCGTATCAGAAGCACTGGCACGGGCTCGAGTCGACTCCGGAACATTACGAGTCGACTCCGACTGAGAGCAGACAGATGAACAGAAAGACGCAATTCAAAATCTGTCAGCGAGTCGACTCCTGAAGTGCGCGAGTCGACTCCGATGCTTACCGAGTCGACTCCGGAGTAGTTTGAGTCGACTCCAGGGAGTTACAGACAGAAAAGTCAGAGAGCAATTTTCGACCCTGAGAGCCGAGTCGACTCCTAAGGAATGCGAGTCAACTCCGATGGTTGGCAGGTCGACTCCAAAGAAAGCGAGAGTCGACTCTCAGTTGTATTCAAGGCAAAAGTCAGAGAGCAGTTTTCGGACACAGAGATTCGAGTCGACTCCCGCAATGCCCGAGTCGACTCCGAGACAACGCGACCCCAAAAAGACAGAAGACCGAATTATTGTCTCTGAGAGCCGAGTCGACTCCAAGACAGCTCGAGTCGACTCCAAGGCAGCGCTACACCAAAAAGGCAGAAGACTGTATTACGGAAACTGAGAGCCGAGTCGACTCCGGAACAGTTCGAGTCGACTCCAAGACTGGACGAGCCAAAAGACAGAAGATCGGGAGTTCGGGCTCTGAGCGCCGAGTCGACTCCCAGGATTGTCGAGTCGACTCGAGTGAGCCAAATTGAAGAACAGCTCTATGGATTCCACTCAAAGAGGACTGTAGCAAGGTAGAGAAGCACCATTCCACTCAAAGAAATCAAGCATCCTTTCTCTGCAAACTAGTTTTCAACGGAAAAGAAGGAAGAGCGCCATTAACTCCATCCAACTACCTCTTCCCAGCATTTAAAGAAGTCTCCTCCTGCCTTCAAGTCTTCCAGAATTTCAAGAGGAGACCCAAAGTTCAAGAAGCCCTTCTCTTCTCCAACTTAAACGTGTTTGAGGGCTCTTAACTTTACTCTTATTAATATCGCTGTATATCTGCTTTTTAGAAGCTCTGGTTTTCTGTTTGTCCTTGTTCTTTCCATCTTGTCTTTGCTTGATTCAATCAGGGGATTGAATCAAGGGTGTATAGGTTTGTTGGTGAGCCTAGGTTGAAACCAACGGTGTAAGGGTTCGATTGTGATCCCGGAAAAACAATCGGGTGGTTTTAGTCGGTGAGCCTGGGAAAACCGACCGAGTTCGTTGTGAGCTCGTAAAACAACAAGTTTGGTTGTGAGCTTGTAAAACAACCGGCTGTAATCCGAGGGGTTATAGTGAATTCTCAAGTGAGACTTGGGGAGTGGACGTAGGAGCAAGGGTTAGCTCCGAACCACTATAAAAACATTGTGTTTGTGATTGTTTGTGTCTCTTTCTCTTACTCTCATTTCACTCACAGCACATAACAACTAATTAATCATCTAGTAAAAGTATTAATTAGTCATCCACAAATATTTTAATTGCAAATTATTTAAAACCCAATTCACCCCCCCTCTTGGGTTGTCTATCTGGGCAACAACTTCCGAGTCATATCCAGTTTGCGAGTCCTGTCTTCAAGAAAAAATGGCTAGATTGCCCTTTGTAGGACATGGGGAGAGGACCACTGAAATACTTACCCTAGTACATACAGATATATGTGGCCCATTCGATGTGCTAGCCAGGGGATGTTATTCGTACTTCATTACCTTTACCGATGATTATTCACGGTATGGGTATGTGTATCTTATGAGACACAAGTCTGAATCTTTTGAAAAGTTCAAAGAGTTCAAGAATGAAGTAGAAAAACAAACTGGAAAACCTCTTAAGGCTCTTCGATCAGATCGAGGAGGAGAATACCTTAGTGGAGAATTCCGGGACTATCTCAAGGAAAACGGCATAGTCTCACAGTGGACACCTCCGGGTACACCTCAACTCAACGGGGTGTCAGAGAGGAGGAATCGGACCCTATTGGATATGGTCAGGTCCATGATGAGCTTCACTGATTTACCTATGTTTCTTTGGGGAGATGCCTTACTTACCGCAGTATATCTACTGAATAGAGTTCCCTCTAAATCCGTTCCTACCACACCGTATGAGATATGGCATGGTAAGAAACCAAGTCTTGGTCATCTCAAGATTTGGGGATGTCCGGCCCACGTCAAGAGAACTACAGGCAGACAAGTTAGAGGCTAGGACCATAAGTGCTCGTTTTATAGGATATCCTAAAGAGTCATTAGGATACAATTTTTACGTCTCAGAGGATCACAATGTGTTTGTGAGCCGTCATGCCATCTTCTTGGAAAACCAGTTTATCCTTGATAGAGGCAGTGGGAGGAAAATTGAGCTTGAAGAGAAAGTCTCTGAAAAGCAACGAGTCATGGATCCTATTGAACCCATTCATACAGAGCCAGTACACGATGTCCCTCGACCACCTCGTAGATCTAGTAGGGTCTCCCATCCTCCCGATAGATACTTAGGTATACTAGAAGAGGATACCGAGGAAATGTTCCTAGTGGGAGATAGGGATCATACACAAGATCCCAAAACCTACGACGAGGCAATATCTGATATCGATTCCGAGAAATGGCTGGAAGCCATGAAGTCAGAGTTAGACTCCATGCATTCCAACCAAGTCTGGACCTTAGTAGACCCACCAGAAGGTATTGTACCTATTGGATGAAAATGGATCTACAAAAGGAAAATAGGTTCGGATGGAGAGGTAGAGACCTATAAGGCAAGGCTTGTGGCGAAAGGGTATAGTCAGCACGAAGGCATTGACTATCAGGAGACCTTTTCACCTGTAGCCATGCTAAAATCCATCCGAACATTGCTTGCCATTGCAGCATTTCATGATTATGAAATCTGGCAGATGGATGTGAAAACTGCTTTCCTGAATGGATATCTTGATGAAGATATCTATATGGAACAGCCTTTGGGTTTCACTTCCAGTGATGGAGATCACAAGGTCTGCAAGCTGCAAAGGTCCATCTATGGACTAAAGCAAGCATCTCGGAGTTGGAACACTCGTTTCGATGACGCAATCAAAATGTTTGATTTCAACAAAAACGAAGAGGAACCGTGTGTTTACAAAAAGGTTAGTGGGAGCGCTGTCGTATTTCTCGTACTGTACGTGGACGACATCCTACTGATAGGGAATGATATTCCCATGCTAACCTCGGTCAAGGTCTGGTTGTCAAAAGAATTCTCCATGAAAGACCTTGGGGAAGCATCCTATATTTTGGGAATAAAGGTCTATAGAGATAGATCTAAAAGGATGCTTGGCCTATCACAGAAAATGTATATAGAGGAAGTGCTGAAAAGGTTCAGCATGGAAAACTCCAAAAGGGGTCTCTTACCCCTTAGGCATGGAATTCATCTCTCCAAGAAGATGTGCCCCAATACATCTGAAGAGATTCAACGCATGAGGAAGATTCCCTATGCATCAGCAATAGGGAGCCTCATGTATGCCATGCTATGTACACGACCTGATATAGCTCTTGCTGTGAGTGTCACAAGCAGATATCAGTCAAATCCAGGTGAAGAACACTGGACAGCTGTGAAGAATATTCTTAAGTACTTGAGAAGAACTAAAGATTTATTCTTGGTTTTTGGAGGATCATCAGAGTTGAAGGTAGAAGGATACACAGATTCAGACTTCATGACTGATGTCGATGATAGGAAGTCAACATCTGGATATGTGTTCTTGTACAATGGTGGTACGGTGAATTGGAAGAGTTCTAAACAACCGATCATTGCTGATTCTACTATGGAAGCTGAATACATCGCCGCCTCTGAAGCTGCTAAGGAAGGCTTCTGGTTCAAGAAATTCATTGCGGAATTGGATGTAATGTCATCAGATGCCATAACACTCTACTGCGATAATAATGGCGCCATAGCTCTTGCTAAGGAGCCAAGGTCTCACCAGAAGTCCAAGCATATAGAGCGGCGCTTCCATCTCATACGCGACTATGTTGAGAAGAAGTATGTCGAAGTGCAGAGAGTAGACTCCGCGAACAATGTGGCAGACTCGTTCACTAAACAGCTAAGTCAGCAAAAGACTGAAGTCCACCTTGAGAAGATGGGACTAAGATATATGACTGATTGGCTTTAGTGCAAGTGGGAGATTGTTAGATGTATGCCCTAGAAGCCAATTTTGGCTGATACATTATTAATTCTAGGACATAATTTGTACTTGACTTTATTATTATTGAATAAATGAAAGGCATCTTTTTCATTCATATTATTATTGTGTCTATGAATCGTCCAAGGAATTAATAAGATGATGATGCATATTCTCAAGAGTTGAGAATTTGAGCCATGTATCATTAGTGATTAATTTCTGAACGCTCCTGATCGATGGATCATCACGAGGACGGTGATCGATCCGATGAGATCAGTGCACAGATTACTTTCCTTATGGATGGACGAGACTCGAGTCCACAGTGTGGCGACACTGAAGTAATAGTGCAGGTGCTTGTTAAGAACAAGGGTACTGAGCGTGACCAATACAAGAAGTCACTTGGATGTCTATCCACTCGTCAGTGACTTGCTTGATGTTGCAGTAGTGTGACTGGTCCTTTGACCTGCGGTGCTTCGGCTACTCACAGTGAGGTTATTGTAGTTTGACTGCACACATACATGGTCTCTAGACATATGGGTCCATGCAGTGTAGATTGGCTGCAGTAAGTTCACTGTAGGAGTAGGGTATGCACCTATAAGGAATCTATCGACCTTGATAGATAAGGAGAGATCCTATGTGATTTATAAGACTGAGTTCGTAAGACCTCGGCCGGGGCAGTATGCACAGTGGAGAAAGAGTTTTCCACTCACGAACGTAAGTCGAATAAATCTTCACATATGACAGACGATGGGGTTTGACGAGTTGTCCATGACCTCCGTCCTGTAGGGATCCACGATAGTAGGACTATATCACACGTTAACTGCACCTAGAGGTTCATCATTCTATTCCGCTGGGTAGCCACTACATGCTGCTAGGTGTCACTGGTGGATGGTGGGACTCACAGGGATTATCTCGATGATCGATTAACCCTAATGAGTTGAGTTGGAATCGTTCCAACCTATTGAAAGGAGTTTTCAATGATATTGTGATAGAGATCGCAATATATCTCACTACCAGTCAGAATAGAACCTATGGGGTCACACACACTAGAAGTATTGACCGATCCGATGGTTGAATCGTGATTAGGAATCACAAGTAATCAATTCGATTGATATTCAGTTGAAGAAGGAACAAAGGAAATTAATTAATTGGACTTAAACACAAATCCTACTTTGAGTAGGATTCCTAGAGTCCTAATTGGATTAGGACTGGGAATCCTAGTTGGAGTAGGACTGGGATTCCTACTTGAAATAGGATTCCTACAATCCTAATTAGATTAGGAGTTTTGAATTAAAATTGGATTCCTACTTGGAATAGGATTCCTAGAAGTCCTAATTAGATTAGGACTTCGAATTCAAATAAGAGTCCTAATTGGATTAGGACTAAAATTAAATATGTCCTAATTTGGATTAGGGTTTCTTAAGTCACAATTAATTATTAATCTAATGAATCAATAAGACTCCTAATTGGATTAGGATTGAAGAATTCAATTGAGTCAAAATTGATTTAAGTTCTAATTGGATTAGGACTTACCTAGATTGGATCCGAAATTGGTTCACCCTTGGGCTAAGCCTAATTGGATTAGGGCTTGAGCACATTAGGGCATTCTAAACCCTACTTAATGTGGATTAGGGTTTACCATGAGAAGGGGCGTACGCCCCTCCCCTTTCCATGTGGTGAGGGATGAAGAGAGGGGGCCGGCGCCCCCTCTTAGGAAATAACTCTAGGGCTCCTAGATTGTAGGAGCCCTAGATGGCTTTAAAAGGGGAGCAAGGGCCGGCGCCCTAAGTAGAATTGGATTCCTCCTCCTCCAAGCCGTGGCCACCCCTCTCCCCTCCTTGGTTCAGCCGCAAGCAAAGGAAGAAAAGAAGAAGCCATTGGCGGCCTCCTCCTCCTCTCTTCCTCCTTCCAACGCAGGGAAAAGGAAGTAGGCTGCAAGGGCTTTGATTCATCTTCAAGTTTCATCCTTCTTCTTCCTCCTCCCAAGCACAATCAAGGGTTGATTGAAAGGAAGGAAATCAGCCATCAAAAGAAGTCTTTGCAAGGGAGCTAGCACCCCGGGAAGACTAGAGAGCTTTGATCGGATCTCTGCTTCGTGTGGATACCCGTAGAGGCCGGACACTTGAACGGCTTCAAGCGAACCCTCTTCCTAAAACCACGAACTCAGATTTGCGGTGATCATCTACCCGCACAAGGTGAAGATCTGATCTTCTAATGTTTTTAAAAGTTTTTAATCCTTGCCTAACTACGAACGGTTCATGAAACAACGTTCATGCGATGAACGTCGATCCCGCACATGCCTCTTCTGCTGCCATCTGTTTTTTTTTGAAATATCAGCGGCATAGGCGGGTTACCAACAGAAACATGTGAGGCAATAGGAAGATTTATCAAGGTCAAATTATTTTTTTGTTTTCAGAATCAATTTAGCTTGGATTCTATTTGCTAAAGATAATTATCAATATATACAAGTTAAATTTTGATCAAATTATCTTAAATAGTTATTTCTATTAAAAATTCTGATTATGATTCAGATTGTGACATAAAGCAAAATGATAAACTATATTCTCAATAGAAGATCTAGTTTTGATAAGAATAGTATGAATTGATATTTCTACAACTAGTATCTTTTCATTGAGTATTCTATATGCATTATTTGAAGAGTAATATCTAAAGAAATATTTGTTTTATCAGATTTGGCATTATTTTCATAAGAACATATCAAGCATGACAAGTATGATTGATAAATATGAAGGATATGCAATAGTTCGTTTTCCATTTTTCAGAAGATCAAAAGAAGTTATCATCAAAAATAGATCTAATAGAAACCATATGTATGACATGCAGTGATGATAGCCTTTAACAAAAATCATTTAAGCAGATGGCTATCATACAACATTGTCTTTTTCATTTCTTCAAGGATTCTATTAATCCTATTTTACTTATGGTGTTCTTGGTGCAAAAAAGAATATTCTGTTCAATTTTATTTTCTGCATCAACCTTATCAGATTCGCAAATACAGAAAATACTTTAATTTTATTTGCCAAGAACAAATGTAAGCTTTTGAAAACTTAGTAATTTTACATCTTTAGATTTAGAAATTGACTCTTGTTTGTTTCCTTAGTTAACATGCATAGTAAACTTTGACCTTGCAGAAGATAATCTAAGTAAGCCAATGACAAGGTCTTTTGAGATTAAGTACATACTAGCATGAGTTGATTTTATCTGCCAAAAGTGGTTTCTTTAGTCTTGGTATTCATAATGCATATATATAAAAATATACCAAGTACACATTCTTATGCCTAAGATCAATAAAAGATAATGCCATGGATAAAAACTCTCAATCAAGCATATAGAGGACTCAAAAAGATATTTTAAGAAAATTGATTAATCATTAACAAAGTATCCATCAATAAGTAAAGTATAACATAGAAAGATGAAGGAATTTGAATTTATTTCTTTTATTTTAATTGCTTTTCTTGATTATATTTTAAGTTCCATTATTTAACGTATGTCTAGAACACCCATTTGTGTGAAAGTTCTATTTATTCCATGGGTATCTTTGCACACTTACATCTATACCCTCATATTTTTATTTTGGGTACCCAAGCTTGCTTGGGTCCTTGAGAGTTAGGACATATGGTTCCTTTTGGAACCCAAATCTGTTTAATAGTAATAACTTTACCATTTGATTTAATTGTACTAGAACTATAGGTAAAGTTGTTATGGCCCATTCTTTTGATGTTTGAAATACGTTATCCTTTTTGATGATTTGCTTGACGAATTTATAACCTTTTTCTTTAGGGATTCATTGCTAAGCGAAGGAGTCAAGCCAAATTTTGATTTATCAAAAACAGCATGTTGGCTTTCAAACATCATTTTTAATCTTTCTGAACTGACAGTGAATTTGTTAATAAAAGATTTTAATTGGTTAATTTCTTCACTTAAGTTTTAATTTTTTTTAATTAAATTCTGATTTTTCTGAATCAATTGTTCTGAATTTAACCTTAAGCTTTCATTTTCAGAATTTAGTTTGTCTTGTATTTCAGCAATAGAATTTCTTTCTTTTGAAATTTTCAGATTTAGTTTTTTAAGATTTTTATTCTTCATAGCTAATTTTCTACATTCACCATACAAATCATGAAAAACATTTAATAATTCATCATAAGAGAATTCTTCTTGAAAAATATTTGATGTAAAAGTAGATTCAGATTTTTACCTTATCTTCTTATGCCATAAAACACAAGTTAGTTGTTAGATGTATGCCCTAGAAGCCAATCTGGCTGACACATTGTTAATTCTAGGGACATAATTTTGTACTTGACTATTTATTATTGAATAAATAAAAGGCATCTTTTCATTCATATTATTTATGTGTCTATGAATCGTCCAAGAAATTAATAAGATGATGATGCATATTCTGAAGAGTTGAGAATTTAAGCCATGTATCATTGGTGATTAATTTCTAAATGCTCCTGATCAATGGATCATCACGAGGACGGTGATCGATCCGATCAGTGCACATATCACTTTCCTTCTGGATGGACGAGACTTGAGTCCACAGTGTAGGGACACTGAAGTGATAGTGCAGGTGCTTGTTAGAGAACAAGGGTACTGAGCGTGACCAAGACAAGAAGTCACTTGGATGTCTATCCACTCGTCAGTGACTTGCTTGATGTTGCAGTAGTGTGACTGGTCCTTTGACCTGCGGTGCTTCGGCTACTCACAGTGAGGTTATTGTAGTTTGACTGCACACATACATGGTCTCTAGCCATATGGGTCCATGCAGTGTAGATTGGCTGCAGTAGGTTCACTGTAGGAGTAGGGTATGCACCTACAAGGAATCTATCGACCTTGATAGAAGAGGAGTGATCCTATGTGATTTGTTAGACTGAGTTCTAAGACCTTGACCAGGGCAATAATATAAAGTGGAGAAAGAGTTTTCCACTATCGAACTCGAGTCGAATAAATCTTGACATATGACAGACGATGGGGTTTGACGAGTTGTCCATGACCTCCGTCCTGTAGGGATCCACGATAGTAGGACTGTATCACATGTTAACTGCACCTAGAGGTTCATCATTCCATTCTGCTGGGTAGCCACTACATGCTGCTAGGTGTCACTGGTGGATGGTGGGACTCACAGGGATTATCTCGATGATCGATAAACCCTAATGAGTTGAGTTGGAATCGTTCCAACCCATTGAAAAGAGTTTTCAATGATATAGTGATAGAGATCACAATATATCTCACTACCAGACAGAATAGAACCTATGGGGTCACACACACTAGAAGTATTGACCGATCCGATGGTTGAAAAGTGATTATGAATCACGAGTAATCAATTCGATTGATAAGAAGTTGAAGAAGGAAAGGGAATTAATTAATTGGACTTGAAACAAGAGTCCTACTTCGAGTAGGATTCCTAGAGTCCTAATTGGATTAGGACTGGGGAATCCTAGTTGGAGTAGGACTAGGATTCATACTTGGAATAGGATTCCTGCAATCCTAATGAGATTAGGAGTTTTGAATCAAAATTGGATTCCTACTTGGAGTAGGATTCCTAGAGTCCTAATCGGATTAGGACTTCGGATTCAAATAAAGTCCTAATTGGATTAGGACTAAAATTAAATATGTCCTAATTTGGATTAGGGTTTCTTAAGTCACAATTAATTATTAATCTAATGAATCAATAAGACTCCTAATTGGATTAGGATTGAAGAGTTCAATTGAGTCAAAATTGATTTAAGTTCTAATTGGATTAGGACTTACCTAGATTGGATCCTAATTGGTTCACCCTTGGGCTAAGCCTAATTGGATTAGGGCTTGACCACATTAGGGCATTTCAAACCCTACTTAATGTGGATTAGGGTTTACCATGAGGAGGGGAATATGCCCCTCCCTTTTCCATGTGGAGAAGGGAGAAGAGAAAGGTAATTACTCTAGGGCTCCTAGATTGTAGGAGCCCTAGATGGTTATAAAAAGGGGCAAAAGGGGCCGGCGCCCTAGATGAGACCTTCTCCTCCTCCAAGCCGTGGCCTCCCTCCCTCTTTTCCCCCTTGGTTCAGCCGCAAGCAAGGAAGAACATCCAAGGTGTTGGCGGCTTCCTCCCTGCTCCATCCTTGTTCCAATGCAAGGAAGAAAAGAAGGCTGCGTGGGGATTCTTCTTCTTCCTCTTCTTCATCCTTCTTCTTCCTCCTCTCAAGCACAATCAAGGGTTGATTGAAAGAGAGGAAATCAGCCATCAAAAGAAGTCTTTGCAAGGGAGCTAGCACCCCGGGAAGACTAGAGAGCTTTGATCGGATCACTGCTTCGTGTGGATACCCGTAGAGGCCGGACACTTGAACGGCTTCAAACGAACCTTCATCCTAAAACCACGAATTTCAGTTTGCGGTGATCATCTACCCGCACAAGGTGAAGATCTGATCTTCCTAAAGGTTTAAAAAGTTTTAATTTTTATCTAACTACGAACGGTTCATGAAACAACGTTCATGCGATGAACGTCGATCCCGCTTATGCCGATTCCGCTGCCATCTGAATTTTTTGAAATATCAGCGGCATGGGCGGGTTCCCAACAGTGGTATCAGAGCCTAGGCTTCGTAGATTAAGGTAAGAATTAATTATCTAAAGGCATATTAGATCTGAAAATTGAATGATCATGCATGCTGAAAATTTCTGCATGCAGATTTTTCTGGGGTGCTGATTTTTGCATGCTGATTTTTATGTGATAAAAAGATGATTCTAATTGCATTGTTAATGGGATTACAAAGTTTAGAATCATGATTAGCATGATCAGCAACCTATGTCATGATATAATCAGTTAGTTTTCAGATCTGAAAATTATAATTGTTGCATATGGTGATGATCATAGGATTCAAACCCTTCTGGTATCAAATGTAATGACCTGCGATGTGATCTGCGATGTCATGTAATTTTTCAGATGCTTGCATGCATCTTATTTGATGTTATGAGGGGCTTGCGTGCCTCCTAAAAGGGAGATGTAATTTATTTTTATTTTATTTTATATCTGGTTGTATTTCTGTGATGTGATGTACGTCAACGATCATGAAGACAAGGCATGAGATGAACAGGGGTCTAAGCGGTTGATGGCGATTGGATCAAGAGTTGGTCAAGGATCGAATCAAGGAAGCTTGGAACCAATTCAAGAGTTGAAGACCAGTTGATCGATTGACGTGCATGTGCTTGTAATACGACCTAACTAGAATCCATGATCATCACCTATTTAAAGTTTAGCTTTAATTATTGCTGCGATTATAACTGCCTGCAATGTGCCGTTTGCATGTGATGTGAATGTGAGTCGGGTAGATAGGTTTACATGTGATGTAGCAAACCCAATTGAGACCTAAATCAAAACCTCCTCAATCAAGTCGAGAGTGAACCGACATGAGCAAGTCATATTAGATTAATTGATCTAATTGGTGTCTAGGAAAGCATGAAAGGTGGTTACTTAATTAGGACCTTACTCTCTGAGTAAGGGGAGCCTCCCACCTGCTTACCTGGCCAATTATTCAATTACCTCTTATGAAGGGCTCAAGTTGCAAACACTAAGACCTGATTAACCAATATTAAGTCAATAGGTCTTCCACTGTAGTAGAGCTGCTAAGGCCTTTCTGATGTTGATTTGTCTCGGCTGGACACAGTGGTCAAGTTGCATCGGGGGGCTGGACCTCTCTATAGACATGAGATGTTGTAGGGTAAAGGTGGGGTTGGGCACCAATAACTGTTAGGTGAGGATCCAATGACGACTTTATTTCTACGGTTATACGGTGGGTCTGACTTAACTAAGAAATGGGACCAATAACTGTTAGGTGAGGTTTTCATGGCTTAGAGACCAAGTTACACTGCAACATGCTTGAGAAGCATTGTACAAGAGTTGTACATTCATCAATCTATGTGTCACCAATAACTGTTAGGTGAGGTCGCATGTAAATCGGGGGGACCGCAGTACCCACTAGAAACCCTAGTCGTGTGGGATTTCCGTTTTCCTACCAGGGAAGTGTGAGGAATTCGAGAAAATAGTGGGAGTTACATTTGTTCTAAAAGACCTTAGAACAGATTAGGATCAAGTACAAAAGTCTAACTAGAATCTTTACTCTCTGAGGATTATAAAGTCAGCTTCTAGACTCTTAACTCATATCCTATAGAACAACCGTTTGACCAAACCCAATTATAAAGATTGGCTCAGCAAATTTCAAAAAATAGTTTTGAATTGTGAGAAATTCGGGTATATGCTAGACCATGGAATCCCCATGTTACCAATCCATCCGATCACTGATCAACGTAAGACGCTTGTTAAGTGGACGAACAATGACAATAAAGTTAGGTGCTGCACAATGGCATCCATGTCCAATGCATTACAATGCCAGCATGAGAACATGAAGACTGCCAGGGACATATTAAATCACCTGCAAGAGTTGTATAGTGATCAGAGTCACGCAGCTCGGTTTGAAGTGTCCAAGAAGCTCTTCAAAGCCAAGATGCACGATGGGCAGTCTGTCCACGATCATGGTTTGACCATGATAAAGGACTTAGAGAAGCTTGAGAAACTTGGCATGACCATGCATAAGGAATTGCAAACGGATTTGATCCCGCAATCCCTTCCAGCTTCATATGAATAGTTTATAGTAAACTACCATATGAACAAGGTTGTATGCACTAAAATAGAATTGTTAAATAAATTGGTAACTACCTTAGGGACCTTGAAGAAGTTCAAGGGGCATCGTTTTCGCTGTCAAGTTGGTTTCTACTTTCAAGAGAGAGTCTATTTGGAAGAAGAAGAAGCCTGCGAAGAAGCAGAGTACTAAGAAAACACCAAGTAAGGAAGTTCCAAGAAAAGGGCCAATTGCAAGGAAAAGTGTTTCCATTGCATCATGGACGGCCATTGGAAGAGGAACTGTCCTACATACATGGGAAGCATAAAGAACATGAAGGGTGACAGACCTTCAGAAGGTATGTCAGATATGCTCAGGATACTTAGGGACTGTTACCTATTGCTAGCAGAAATTTGATTTCTGTATTTTATTTAGCACAGAAAGATTTTTATTTAAAAAAATAAATTGATTCAACATGGTTTTATGATTGACAGTCTCTATCACATACATATGGATGTATCTGTGAATATATCTGAGCAAACAGTGAATACCATAGGATCTAATAGATCCAAAAATGAGATAAATCTAAAGTATTTGTGGCACCTCAGGCTTGGCCATATAGGAGAAGACAGAATAAACAAATTGGAGAAACATGAGCTTTTGGGCTAATTGACTTTCGAGTCATATTTGATTTGTGAATTCTGCCTTCAAGGAAAGATGGCCAAATTATCCTTTGTAGGACACAGGGAGGTCCACTGAAATACTTACCCTAGTACACACTGATGTGTGTGGCCCATTCGATGTGCAGGCTAGGGGTTGTAATTTTTTACTTCATTTTACCGATGATTACTCACGGTATGGATATGTGTATGAGACACAAATATGAAACTTTTGAAAGGTTCAAAAAGGCTTAGATATGAAGTAGAAAATAAGCACAAAAACTCATTAAGGTTCTTCGATCAGATCGAGGAAGTGAATACCTTAATGGAGAGTTCCGTAATTATCTCAAGGAGAATGGTATAGTTTCATAATGGAGTGTCAGAGAGGAGGAATCGGACTCTATTGATATGGTCTGATCCATGATGAGCTTCACTGATTTACCCTTGTTTCTTTAGATAGATGCCCTATTTACTTATTGAATAGAATTCCCTCTAAAGTCCGTTCCTACCACACCATATGAGATATGACATGGTAAGAAGCCGAGTCTTGGTCATCTCAAGATTTGGGGATGTCCGGCCCACGTCAAGCGACAACAGGCGGACAAGTTAGAGGATAGGACAATTAATGCTCGTTTTATTGAATATCCTAAAGAGTCATTAGGATACAATTTTTACGTCTCAGAGGATCACAATGTGTTTGTGAGCCATCACGCCATCTTCTTGGAAAACCAGTTTATCCTTGATAGAGGCAGTGGGAGGAAAATTGAGCTTGAAGAGAAAGTCTCTGAAAAGCAACGAGTCATGGATCCTATTGAACCCATTCATACAGAGCCAGTACACGATGTCCCTCGACCACCTCGTAGATCTAGTAGGGTCTCCCATCCTCCCGATAGATACTTAGGTATACTAGAAGAGGATACCAAGGAAATGTTCCCAGTAGGAGATAGGGATCACATACAGGATCCCAAAACCTACAACGAGGCGATATATGATATCGATTCCGAGAAAATGGCTGGAACCCATGAAGTCAGAGTTAGACTCCATGCATTCCAACCAAGTCTGGACCTTAGTAGACCCACCAGAAGGTATTGTACCTATTGGATGCAAATGGATCTACAAAAGAAAAATAGGTTCGGATGGAGAGGTAGAGACCTATAAGGCAAGGCTTGTGGCGAAAGGGTATAGTCAGCACGAAGGCATTGACTATCAGGAGACCTTTTCACCTGTAGCCATGCTGAAATCCATCCGAACATTGCTTGCCATTGCAACATTTCATGATTATGGGTGGATGTGAAAACAGCTTTCCTGAATGGATATCTTGATGAAGACATCTATATGGAACAGCCTTTGGGTTTCACTTTCAGTGATGGAGATCACAAGGTCTGCAAGCTGCAAAGGTCCATCTATGGACTAAAGCAAGCATCTCGGAGTTGGAACACTCGTTTCGATGACGCAATCAAAACGTTTGATTTCATCAAAAACGAAGAGGAACCATGTGTTTACAAAAAGGTTAGTGGGAGTACTGTTGTATTTCTCGTATAGGGAATGATATTCCCATGCTAACCTCGGTCAAGGTCAGGTTGTCAAAAAGGTTCTCCATGAAAGACCTTGGGGAAGCATCCTATATTTTGGGAATAAAGATCTATAGAGATAGATCTAAAAGGATGCTTGGCCTATCACAGAAGATGTACATAGAGGAAGTGCTGAAAAGGTTCAGCATGGAAAACTCTAAAAGGGGTCTATTACCCCTAAGGCATGGAATTAATCTCTCCAAGAAGATGTGCCCCAACACATCTGAAGAGTTTCAACGCATGAGCAAGATCCCCTATGCATCAGCAATAGGGAGCCTCATGTATGCCATGCTCTGTACATGACTTGATCAGATCTAGGCAAAAAGCACTGGATAGCTGTGAAGAACAGTCTTAAGTACTTGAGAAGAACTAAGGACATGTTCTTGGTCTTTGGAAGAAGATCAGAGTTGAAGGTAGAAGGATGCACACATATTGATGATAGAAAGTCTACATCAGAATATGTGCAATGGTGGTTCAGTAAATTGGAAGAGTTCCAAACAACCGATCATTATAGATTCTACCTTAGAAGCTGAATGTTAAGCCGTCTCTAAGGGTGCAGTGGAAATCTTTTGGTTCATTGCATAGTTAGGTGTAATGACATCAGATGTCATAACACTCTACTGCGATAACAAAGGCACCATAGCACTAGCTAAGGAGCCAAAGGTCTCACCAGAAATCGAATCACATAGAGCGGCAGTTTAACCTAATAAGCGACTACCTCGAAAGAAAATAAGTAGAGGATCAGAGAGTAGACTCCACAGAAAATGTGGCGGACCCATTCACTAAGCAGCTAAGTCAGCAGAAAACTAAAACGCATCTTGAGAAGATGGGGCTTAGGTTTATGGCTGATTGGCTTTAGTGCAAGTGGGAGATTGTTAGATGTATGCCCTAGAAGCCAATCTGGCTGACACATTGTTAATTCTAGGGACATAATTTTGTACTTGACTATTTATTATTGAATAAATAAAAGGCATCTTTTCATTCATATTATTTATGTGTCTATGAATCGTCCAAGAAATTAATAAGATGATGATGCATATTCTGAAGAGTTGAGAATTTAAGCCATGTATCATTGGTGATTAATTTCTAAATGCTCCTGATCAATGGATCATCACGAGGACGGTGATCGATCCGATCAGTGCACATATCACTTTCCTTCTGGATGGACGAGACTTGAGTCCACAGTGTAGGGACACTGAAGTGATAGTGCAGGTGCTTGTTAGAGAACAAGGGTACTGAGCGTGACCAAGACAAGAAGTCACTTGGATGTCTATCCACTCGTCAGTGACTTGCTTGATGTTGCAGTAGTGTGACTGGTCCTTTGACCTGCGGTGCTTCGGCTACTCACAGTGAGGTTATTGTAGTTTGACTGCACACATACATGGTCTCTAGCCATATGGGTTCATGCAGTGTAGATTGGCTGCAGTAGGTTCACTGTAGGAGTAGGGTATGCACCTACAAGGAATCTATCGACCTTGATAGAAGAGGAGTGATCCTATGTGATTTGTTAGACTGAGTTCTAAGACCTTGGCCAGGGCAATAATATAAAGTGGAGAAAGGGTTTTCCACTATCGAACTCGAGTCGAATAAATCTTGACATATGACAGACGATGGGGTTTGACGAGTTGTCCATGACCTCCGTCCTGTAGGGATCCACGATAGTAGGACTGTATCACATGTTAACTGCACCTAGAGGTTCATCATTCCATTCTGCTGGGTAGCCACTACATGCTGCTAGGTGTCACTGGTGGATGGTGGGACTCACAGGGATTATCTCGATGATCGATAAACCCTAATGAGTTGAGTTGGAATCGTTCCAACCCATTGAAAAGAGTTTTCAATGATATAGTGATAGAGATCACAATATATCTCACTACCAGTCAGAATAGAACCTATGGGGTCACACACACTAGAAGTATTGACCGATCCGATGGTTGAAAAGTGATTATGAATCACGAGTAATCAATTCGATTGATAAGAAGTTGAAGAAGGAAAGGGAATTAATTAATTGGACTTGAAACAAGAGTCCTACTTCGAGTAGGATTCCTAGAGTCCTAATTGAATTAGGACTGGAAATCCTAGTTGGAGTAGGACTGGGATTCATACTTGGAATAGGATTCCTGCAATCCTAATGAGATTAGGAGTTTTGAATCAAAATTGGATTCCTACTTGGAGTAGGATTCCTAGAGTCCTAATCGGATTAGGACTTCGGATTCAAATAGAGTCCTAATTGGATTAGGACTAAAATTAAATATGTCCTAATTTGAATTAGGGTTTCTTAAGTCACAATTAATTATTAATCTAATGAATCAATAAGACTCCTAATTGGATTAGGATTGAAGAGTTCAATTGAGTCAAAATTGATTTAAGTTCTAATTGGATTAGGACTTACCTAGATTGGATCCTAATTGGTTCACCCTTGGGCTAAGCCTAATTGGATTAGGGCTTGACCACATTAGGGCATTTCAAACCCTACTTAATGTGGATTAGGGTTTACCATGAGGAGGGGAATATGCCCCTCCCTTTTCCATGTGGAGAAGGGAGAAGAGAAAGGTAATTACTCTAGGGCTCCTAGATTGTAGGAGCCCTAGATGGTTATAAAAAGGGGCAAAAGGGGCCGGCGCCCTAGATGAGACCTTCTCCTCCTCCAAGCCGTGGCCTCCCTCCCTCTTTTCCCCCTTGGTTCAGCCGCAAGCAAGAAGAACATCCAAGGTGTTGGCGGCTTCCTCCCTGCTCCATCCTTGTTCCAACGCAAGGAAGAAAAGAAGGCTGCGTGGGGATTCTTCTTCTTCCTCTTCTTCATCCTTCTTCTTCCTCCTCTCAAGCACAAATCAAGGGTTGATTGAAAGAGAGGAAATCAGCCATCAAAAGAAGTCTTTGCAAGGGAGCTAGCACCCCGGGAAGACTAGAGAGCTTTGATCGGATCACTGCTTCGTGTGGATACCCGTAGAGGCCGGACACTTGAACGGCTTCAAACGAACCTTCATCCTAAACCACGAACTTCAGTTTGCGGTGATCATCTACCCGCACAAGGTGAAGATCTGATCTTCCTAAAGGTTTAAAAGTTTTAATTCTTATCTAACTACGAACGGTTCATGAAACAACGTTCATGCGATGAACGTCGATCCCGCTTATGCCGATTCCGCTGCCATCTGAATTTTTTGAAATATCAGCGGCATGGGCGGATTCCCAACATTAGTTACCTCTTGTAGTTCTTTGGAGCTAATATCATCATTGTTGCTCCTAACATTCATTTTCTTGCTTGACTCTTCCTTGGTCAAGGCTTTCTTCCTTTCTTCCTCTTCTTCTTTGTCTTTAGGAAGCTTTTGAATTTTTTTGTTGTTCTTTCTTCCTCGAGTCGACTCGGGTTTACTTGGAGTTGACTCGACTGACTTGAGAGGCGACTCAAGATCTTCGGGAGATGTCTCGTTCTCAGAGGCCTAAAAAATGATTCTCTGTCTTTTGAACTGATCTGTCTCGGAGTCGACTCGGGCTTTGTTGGAGTCGACTCGGCTAACTTGGGGGTCGACTTTGAAATACTTGGAGTCGACTCGTTCACAGGATCTCCAAAACTGAGTCTCTGCCTTTCAGACTGTTTTCCTATAGGAGTCGACGCAGACAAACTGGGAGTCGACTCGGCTGATGTGGGAGATTCTGCAGTCTCACTGTTAGTATGTAATTAAAGCACATGTGAGCTAATCTGAGATTTATCATAAATAATTTCTAAAGTATCCCAGATTTCTTTAGCAGATAAGCATGCAGAAATCTTATTAAATATAGTTTCATGGATAGCACAATATAGTATGTTCATAGCATTAGCATTCAATTGTGCTAAGTTTTTTTCATTAATAGTTTGAGAGAGTGTGTGAAGGTCATTTACTATGATATTCCATAAATCATAGTTTTGTGATTGAATAAAAATGCACATGCGTGCTTTCCAATGTGTGTAGTTTATGCCATTAAATAGTGGAGGTCTATCAATTAATTGTCCCTCTCCTAGAAAACTATCTATTTGAGTTGTCATGATCTTTGGCTCTTGATCGTGAGATCAACAATTAATCTTAGAGCACCTGCTCTGATACCACTTATTGCCCAAGGTGACAACCCAAGAGGGGGGGGGTGAATTGGGTTTTCTAAAAATTATGTTTCCTAATTTACTTTGAATTGAATGCAGCGAAAATGATAAGATGTTATTTACTTAAGCTCTAGGCAATTACAAGTAAAGCAGTGGAAAATTAAGCTAGAGCAATTATCCTATGGCTTTAGGGTGGCAATTGATCTAAAATTAACTTATAGTTGTATGATGAATTTTAATCTATATGAATGGTAAGAATGGAGTGGAAGCTAAGCAAGTTCTAAACAATCACTTATAAATCTATAGGAAACAAAGCTAGAGATATTATACAATCAAGTATGAATGTAAGGCATGAAATACAAGAGATAAGGCATCACAAACACAAAAATGTATAGTGGTTCGGTGCACCCCAGCACCTACATCCACTCCCCAAGACCTTTTGGGAATTTTACTATAATCCCTCAGATTATAGCCGGTTGTTTTACAAGCTCACAACCTAACTTGTTGTTTTCACGAGATCACAACGAACTCGGTCGGTTTTCACAGGCTCACCGACTAGAACCAACCGATTGGTTTTTTCGGGTTCACAATCAATCCAGTTGATTTTCTCCGGTTCACCAATCACAACCTTACACTGTTGGTTTTTTCTTTTGGCTCACCAACAAACCTTAACCCCTTGATTCAATCCCTTGATTGAATCAAGTTACAAGATATAGAAACAAGAGTTTAAAACAAATACAAGCTTTCTTAAACAAGCAGATATAACAAATATAACAAAATAGAGTAAAAAGAAGAAGCCCTCAAACAAGTTTTATAGATGAAGAAACTAGGCCTTCTTCTTTACTTGACCCTCTTCTGATTTCGCACAAATTAGAGGATCATTGAGGCAGCACACAGTTGGAGAGGAAAGCTTTTGGAATTCACTCGGATGCTCTTCTTCTCTACTTTTGCTTTGAATGGTCCTTTTTGTGCTTTTGGAAGGTTTCTCTTGAAATCTCCTTAAAATCTCTCCCTATGTGTTTCTCTCCCACTTTCTTAACTTCTCCCCTAGCTCTTCTTTTGATTTTATAGCTTTAGATGGCATGGGAACAAAGATCTAGCCGTTAGAGACAAAAATAGAGCCGTTTGAGTTGAGAAAAACTAGCCTGTTTATGCCTCCCAGCGTGCTCGAGTCAACTCGGCTAAAGTAGGAGTCGACTCGGCTGAAGCAGGAGTCGACTCGGCTGGGAGTCGACTCAGCTGGGAGTCGACTCGAGCACTGCAGCGCTGAAAATCAATTCTCTGTGTTTTTGTCTGTTCTCAGTCGGAGTCTGATGACCCAAAAGATTGATTCATAGATTGATTTTGATGATCACAAAGCCTTGAAGTATAGATACTAATGTTTATGTTGCAAGGAGAAAGATATTTATTTTGCAAGGAACATAGCAAGTTGGGAGAAACACAAGAAGGCCTCCAAAGCTCTCAAGTTGGAAGAAAGCTACAATTTATTGGCCCAAGCTTAAAGTTCAAAGGATTCAAATTGGAGGAGTAAAATCAAAAAAAAAATTCAAAAGAACAGTCTTCGAGTCGACTCCAGTGGAATTCGAGTCGACTCCTAGGAGTCACAGGCAGAAAAGTCAGAGAGCAGTTTTCAGGTCTGAGATTCGAGTCGACTCCAGTGGAACGCGAGTCGACTCCGATGGTTGGCTGGTCGACTCCAAAGAAAGCGCGAGCCGACTCTCAGTGGTACACAAGGAAAAGTCAGAGAGCTGTTTTCGGACTCTGAGATTCGAGTCGACTCCCAGACAGCCTGAGTCGACTCCAAGGCAGCGCTACACCAAGATGACAGAAGGCTGAGTTTCGGAAACTGAGAGCCGAGTCGACTCCAAGGAAGTTCGAGTCCG
This sequence comes from Phoenix dactylifera, assembly GCF_009389715.1. NCBI lineage: Eukaryota > Viridiplantae > Streptophyta > Magnoliopsida > Arecales > Arecaceae > Phoenix > Phoenix dactylifera. Next base: position 104,507 of record NW_024068710.1, read on the forward strand.
ACTCCAAGACTGGACGAGCCAAAAGACAGAGGATCGGGAGTTCGGACTCTGAGATTCGAGTCGACTCCCAGGAACAGTCGAGTCGACTCGAGTGGACAAAATTCAAAATTGGATCCACGGACTTCAGTGGAAGAGCCGACTCCAGAATTGCCAAGTCAGCTCCAGAAGTTGGCGAGTCGACTCCGGGTTTAAGTCGAGTCGACTCCCAGTCGAGGCAAGCACATTAATTCCAAATTTGGAACAGTGGCCGAGTCGTCTTCGGTAAAACACGAGCCAACTCCTGCAACAGGCGAGCCGACTCCTGATCGCGCGAGTCGACTCCGATCCCAACGGTCATATTGTCAGGAGGTGCAGACTAGTTCCAACGGCTCTATTTTTGTCTCTAACGGCTATATTCTTGTCTCCACGCCATCTAAAGCTAATAAAAACAAGAGGAGAGCTAGGGGAGACGGTATGGAAGCGGGAGAAAACATTTAGGGAAGAGATTCCAAGGGAAATCCTCCCATAAGCACAAAAGGGCCATCAAAAGTGAAATAGAGAGAAGAAGAGCACCCAAGTGTATCCCGAAGCTTCTTCTCCATCTGTGTGCTGCCGCGGTGATCCCTCTACTTCGTGCCAAATCAGAAGAGGGTCAAGTAAAGAAGAAGTCGAGCTCCTCCATCTTCAAAACTCGTTTGAGGGCTTCTCTTTACTCTATTTGTTTATATTGTTATATTTGCTTGTTTAAGAAGCTTTGATTTGTTTTTATTCCTTGTTTTATATCTTGTAACTTGATTCAATCAAGGGATTGAATCAAGGGGTTAAAGGTTTGTTGGTAAGCCAAAGGGAAAACTAACGGTGTAAGGTTTGTTGGTGAGCCAAAGGGAAAACCAACGGGGTTTAGGTTTGTTGGTGAGCCGAGGGTAAAACCAACGTGTAAGGGTTCGATTGTGATCCCGGGAAAACAATCGGGGGTGGTTCTAGTCGGTGAGCCTGGGAAAACCGACCCGAGTTCGTTGTGACCTCGTAAAACAACAAGTTGGGTTGTGAGCTTGTAAAACAACCGGCTGTAATCTGTAGGATTATAGTGAAATTCCCCAAGAGGTCTTGGGGAGTGGATGTAGGTGCTGGGATGCACCGAACCACTATATTTTTGTTGTGTTTGTGGATGCTCTTTGTTGACTGACTTCCTCACTCACTTACATAGATATTAAGCTTGCTTAACTCTTCTTCGTGCATTCTTTAGTTGCAAGCATAATCAATTTACTCAATCATTAAATTGAATAGCATACTAGGGCAAAACTAGACTAATCTTTTATTGAACACGCTGCTTAATAGTTGATTAGATTAGAGTCATACTCTTGCTAAGGTTAAGCTTCACTAAGCATCCATACAACTTAGCATAATTAATCTAAAAGATTAGAAGTAGTTTAAAAGTTTTTAAAAGACCCAATTCACCCCCCCCTCTTGGGTTGTCACCTTGGGCAACAAGTGGTATCAGAGCAGGTGCTCAAATATTATTTGTAGTCTTAACCGACTAGAGCCAAAGATCATGACAACTCGAATAGATAGTTTTCTAGGAGAGTGACAGTTAATTGATAGGCCTCCACTGTTTAATGGCATAGACTACACATATTGGAAAGCGCGCATGCGCATTTTTATTCAATCACAAACTATTATTTATGAAAAATCATAATAAATGACCTTCATACACTCTCTCAAACTATTAATGAAAAGGACTTAGCACAATTGAATGCTAATGCTATGAACATATTATATTGTGCTATTCATGAAACGAAGTTTATGAAATTTCTGGCATGCTTATCTGCTAAGGAGATCTGGGATACTTTAGAAACTATTTATGATAAATCTCAGATTAGCTCACATGTGCTTCAATTGCGTACTAACAATGAGATTGCAGAATCCTCCACAGTAGCCGAGTCGACTCCCAGTTTGTCCGAGTCGACTCCTAGAGAAGAACAGTCTGAAAGGCAGAGACACAGTCTTGAAGACCCTGTGAACGAGTCGACTCCAAGTAGTTCCGAGTCGACTCCAAGCTAGCCGAGTCGACTCCAATAAGGTCCGAGTCGACTCCGAGGCAAATCAGCTTCCTAAAGACAAGGAAAAAGAGGAAGCAAGAAGAAAGGAAGAAAGATAAAAAGGAAGAAAGCCTTGACCAAGAAAGAGTCAAGCAAGAAAATAAAAGTTAGGAGCAACAATGATGACATTAGCTCCAAGGAACTACAAGAGGTAACTAACTTGTGTTTTATGGCAAAAGAAGACGAGGTAAAAACTGAACCTAATCTTACATCAAATGAATTTCTAGAAGAATTCTCTTATGATGATTATTAAATGCTTTTCATGATTTGTATGATGAATGTAGAAAATTAGCTGTGAAGAATAAAAATCTTAAGAAACTAAATATGAAAATTTCAAAGAAAGAAATTCTAATGATGAAATACAAGAGAAACTAAATTCAGAAAATAAAAGCTTAAGGTCATTTTCAGAAGAAATTGATTCAGA